>NC_060195.1:51739492-52039492 GCF_021184085.1 Oncorhynchus gorbuscha | reverse complement strand
GCACTCCTAGATGTCCCATAATAACTATTGGGTCTTTTTTTCGATTAAATCGGTCCATATATAGCCTAGATATCGATCTATGAAGACTGTGTGATAATCGAAAAAAATAGCGTCTTATAACGTAACGTCATTTTTTAAAATTAA
The DNA here is from genome assembly GCF_021184085.1 of Oncorhynchus gorbuscha. Lineage (NCBI taxonomy): Eukaryota > Metazoa > Chordata > Actinopteri > Salmoniformes > Salmonidae > Oncorhynchus > Oncorhynchus gorbuscha. Next base: position 52,039,348 of record NC_060195.1, on the reverse strand, counting down.
AAAAGTCGACGATAAACTTTCACAAAACACTTCGAAATACTTTTGTAATGCAACTTTAGGTATTATTAAACGTTAATAAGCGATCAAATTGATCGCGAGGCGAAGTATATTCTTTAGCCGTCCGTCTGGAAATAATGTCCGGGTAATTCTCAACCAAAATATCCGGTCCTAGACCTCGAAGAAATGCATTGCCTTGCGTCTGTTTGACCAAGAAACAAAGCCTAGGCGAATGACAAGACTCTAGACAACGTGTGGAAGCTGTAGGTATTGCAACCTCAGCCCCATTAAATGTGGTTCACCTTTATCAATGGGTTCAAGTTGCGCATGGATATATATTTCCATTTTCAGTGATCAGATTTTCCTGCGCTTTTCGATGAAACGCACATTCTGTTATAGTCACAGCCGTGATTTAACCAGTTTTAGAAACGTCTGAGTGTTTTCTATCCACACATACTAATCATATGCATATACTATATTCCTGGCATGAGTAGCAGGGCGCTGAAATCTTGCGCGATTTTTAACAGAATGTTCAAAAAAGTAGGGGGTAGGATTAACAGGTTAATGCAGCTGATGGCCACACGAGATACTGACTGTTACTTTTGATTTTGACCCCCCTTTGTTCAGGGACACATTATGGAATTTCTGTTAGTTGCATGTGTTACGTTCCTCAGTTTCTGTGTTGTTGTCAGTTTGTATGTATTTCAGGAAATGGCTTCCTGGATTCCCCCAAGCAGCTGATTGGTCGGCACCATTGCAGATTGGAGCTGACCCCGCCCTCTCGTCAGGGGATACAGCTGTCGGCAACTTCTCCAGCTGTATATAAGCCAGTGTTCCTTTGCTCAGAAAGAGAGAGCTTATTAGTATGTCTTGTGTTGGTTGTTGCGCAGACAGTTTTTGTACAGTATTTAGTAGCCGGTCCTGTTGAGGTATGTTTTTGTCACAAGGACTGTGTTTTGATGATTGAAGTTGTTCACGTTACGTTAGTTTTATTCTGTTTTTGTTCCCAGGGGGAAGGCACCTTGGGAGTGCTTAGGCAAGAGGCCTGCGGGCATACATATACCCCTAGTATGTATTCTGTAGATGCACACTAGGTAAGACCTGGGCAGACCATCCCCTGTGCCAGGTGGTGCTAGTTAGGTAAGTTGTGGGTAGGAGAGGGGGCTCTAACTGTCTTAGCTTCCGTCCAGCAACTTTTCCCCAAAATGACCGTGTGAAGGAATAAATTCCATGTTAACGGTAAAATTCTGTGTCATCCTTACCTGCACCTACAGTCACATACCTCTTTCACTCCACAGGGAGTTGTGTTGCATTCCCTCCTCCAAGAGGCATGTGTAACATGTCTGTGGAACTTGTTCAGTTTGTCTGTTGACTCTTATGTTCATACAAATATTTACACATGTTTGCTGAAAATAAATTCAGTTGACAGTGAGGACGTTTTCTATTTTGTTGCGTTTATGAACTTACCTGTTGTAAGAGGTAACTTATGCTTCCATCTCTCCAGCTGCATAAGCCCTAGAATGGAAAGACTCAGGAGGAAGAGAGGACGCAGGGACGTCGACGACAGAAGCCTGTAAAAAAGACAAACAACCCATACCATTTTAAAATGTAACCAATGTTAGTCACGTTTCTAACATTAAGTAACGTTAACTAGCTAGCCACAAGAGTGAATAGACTGTCAGCTAGCCCCCTGTCCTTGGTTCAGGACAATACACAAAACAGATCTGCCAACTTGGCCACGTTCAGTTGTCAAACGTTGCAGATTTAACGTGCCATGAATACAGCCGTCATGATTCCTTGGTCTACATGTCGGAGGGGCACGTTTGTTCTACATTTACTTACACATTTCTATCCCGAACGCTCACGTCTTGTTATCCAGATTTGACAGCTGTCAACTAGGTAAGTTACTGTTATTTGAAAGATAGCTCACTTAGAATTTATGTAGAGTATTTAGCGAAACGTTACTCGTTTATTCGATAATAGTAGGGTAAACTTTGGCATACCAAACTACCAACAGACATCATTAAATAGCTAATTAGCCACCTAGCTAGCGCGTCACTGTCGCCCGAGGAGGATTATCGTTGTCATTCAATCAAACTACAGTAAGTAGCTACTACTACTATCAACCTAAGACATTAGCTACAGTGCATCTTCCTATTCAGTGCAAAATAACTGATCACATGAGTTATTCTTACTAATTATTTAGCATTACCAAAATAAGGTGTTCAGCGTGAGAGCAACAAAGATGCTGTAGAGCGGCCTTTCCCAAACAAGCAGCCTCTGCATCCATAACAGCAAAGGCTCATATTGCGATAGCCAGCCTTGAAGACGCTCCCGCAGTTGCACGAGCTCAGGGTTCCCATCACCGCATACTTGCTCTGATCCTCCGGCAGGGAACAGGTCCTCGAGTACGGAAGAAACAGAGGGGCATCTAGCCTCCTCTCCGCTCGCCATCTTTCCCCCACTTTGTTGTGTTGTTTTGGTGATCACGGGGTATGGATAGGCGGATAGATCCGCGAAGGCCCGTCATGGATTTTTAAAAAAAAGTTACTCCAGCCACAAAGTCATAAACCCCGCCTATTTCTACAATTGCTCGTCTTAAAATGAGATTTTAAATCTAACCCCAACCACACTGCTAATATTATGCCTAACCTTAAATTAAGACCAAAAATCTAAAATGTCGTGTTCATGAATTCTTACGATCTAGCAAATTTAGACTTTATAGATGTGCTATCTAGTGGAAACCCAGTTTACTGGCTCAGCATGTCACGTGCTTCCTTGTTTACTGCGCTTGGTTTTGCGAAAACAATAGCTATTTACTGACATCTGCTGGATAAATTGGATAGTACTATCCATTATTATGTAAAATACCCATTTATAATTATATCTCCACTTGTTTCTCTGAAAAGCTTACATAAAACAGTGAAATCCATTGTGCAAGTCCATTATAAAAAAACAAGTCAAATTGATTTGAACATGTTTATTTAATACAGCACACATTCAGGGCAACACAAAGTAACACAAACTTATCGTCAATTTGATCAAATGTAACTGACTATTGTGATTTATTGAACTCAACTGATACAGCTGATTGTTGCAGATTGTTTTTCTCTACAACAGTATGTTGACATTTTGAAAACGGTCTCCCTTTTCATCCACCATGAACTTCACATTGTCCTCTAGTGATCTCAGTTTGATTTGCTTGAAATCTCTGGAAAAAAAAACAATAGTGGAAATGCAATTTTATCAAAGATTGGAATGATTGTAACCAAAGCATATGATAAAAAAAAGGTTGTGTGCATCAAAGTGTGTTCTTATTATATCAGCATAAATAGATAATAAGCTCCATACAGATTATTTTTCTTTAAAAATTTTTTTACTAGGCAAGTCAGTTAAGAACAAATTCTTATTTTCAATGACGGCCTAGGAACAGTTGGTTAACTGCCTGTTCAAGGGCAGAACGACAGATTTTGTACCTTGTCAACTCGGGGATTTGAACTTGCAACCTTTCATTCTTGCTGTAGACACAAACCAATCTGAGAGATGCAAATGAACAACAACATGGTTGCATCCCGAACGGCAACCTATTACCTATATAATGAACTACTGACCGGAGACAGAATAGTGTCCTATCCAGGGGCTGTACTTGTACATCAAGCTGCCTCACGCTACAGAAACAGGAGATGAACCGTTTCGGCTTGCACAAGCCAAGCTATTTATTAATTTTTCACCTGAGTCATATGGACACTGGTCAAAAGTAGTACACTATAGGGAATAAGGTGCCATCTGGCACGCAGATCAAATCAGATATCATCAAATCTTTATGCAGATACATCACCACATTCCTCTAGTGCCATACTGTAACTTGGCCTTTTAGCTGCAGCTAGTCCATAGAATGTCAACCACAAAAGCTTGGAATCTTCAAGATTCCAGTCCTTTTGAAAGGATTTATACTGCTCCCCATGCACTAGGCAAGCAGGGAACGATAGGTCAGAGGTCATCATAATCACCCTTTGCAGAGAAAGTGTGTGTGTGTGTGTCTGCAGGGTACGTGGTGGGGGGTTGATATGTGGCTGAAGCTCAGAGAAACAGGGTGCAACGTATAGCAGCAGCAGCTGTTGTGGGGGGGGGGGGGGTCAAAGAAGTGTGTCTGACAGCCAGTCAGTGAGCTGGGGGGATTGGAGAGAGGAGAGAAAAATGGTGGACATACCTGGGCCAGGAAAGTGGGGCTAGAGGCGGTGGTAGATGGAGGTAGGGCAAGGGGGCCTGACTCCCACAGGTGCTAAGAGGCTAAAAGGGCATCAATACCTGCCGGGCTTAACACCATGGCCTGGAGCAGGTCAGAGAGAGAGATGATCCCCCTGCACACGTCCTCTTTGTCCACCAGGACCAGCCGATGGACCTGCGGGGAAAGGATGGGGACACGATGGGGACAGGATGAGGAGTAAAAGGGGTGAGGAGAGGATGGAGAGAGGAATAGGGCAGGATGGGGGTAAGATGGGGACAGGATGGAGAGTGGATGGGGGCAGGATGGGGTAGAATGGGGAGAGAATTGGTGCAGAATGGGGACAGGAGGGGGAGAGGATGGGAGTGTGTGGTGGGAAAGGGTTGGTCATGGTTACACAACAAGGACTTACCAGTAATTAAGTAGAGTAGAGCAGTAAGCAGAGGGCTAATGCTGATACAGTCTACAGCTAATGCATTCAAATATATTTAAATACTAGTGGCCATAATTCTATTTATATTTCATTGTGTGGGCTAATAGAGCTAAATATTGCAGCATATCAGTGCCCATTACTTTGATGTCTTTTTTAAACAAACTGGTAGGTGGAGTGGAGAGAGAGGGCCACTGTGATAGAGGACATGACCTTGGTCATATTCAGTAGTGCACACCGTAGCAAAAATAACAAGTGTTTCTAATTGGACACGTTCAAGTAGTCCCTCCCTGTTGCAGCCTGTTTTCTTCCATTTGGAGCCTTATGAATAGAACCCTGGTGGGAGCAGTGGGACACTAACCTCAGCCTTAATAATGCGATCAATGACGGTCTCCAGGGTCTCGTCGGGGAGGCACTTTATGACGCCCTCAATGAAACAGCAGCGCCGTCGGATGGCCTCCTGCATGGACATGTTCAGGTTGTTGTATGTCTTCTGGGCAGCCAGATTCTGTCTCCGAGAAGAAGAGAAGAGGAGCGGAGAGAACAATAAAAATGTACACAATGCACCAACAAAGATGTGAAGGCCTTTATTTTGTATTGTTTTCAAGTGAATTAAACTGTAACGGGCAGCTTTAGGGCACTTACAATCACATCAAATCTGGAGTAGAGAGCCACCACCTTGCCTTGATGTACAAAGGACAGTGAGATACATAGCCTGCCTACATCTTACAAGTGAAACTTTATTTTTAAGGGCACCTACATAAGGACATACACATACTGTACTAGTCAGTGTTCGACTTTGAACTAGAGATGAGGTTAACCCACCTTGCTCGTTTACTACGGGCAGTGCGGAGACCCTCCTCTCTACAAACACAGACAGGGCATCGTAGACTGAGGCCGTCTGCTGGACCGTGGCAATGTTCCGGAATGTCCCGATCCCAACGTCCTGGATCGTCTTCTGCATGAAGCAGGGTTTTGGGACTGTCTCTTTCTGTGTAGAGTACTTTTAATTAAAAAATAAAAAGGAACACAAGGATTGTAAAAGCAACACATACAGTTCACAACACCACTGTTTGAAATGGATGACCATATGATATGAGCATAAACACACAGACATCTTCTTCAAGGGGCAGCAGCCTAGTGGTTAGAGCGTTGGACTAGTAACCGGAAGGTTGCGAGTTCAAATCCCCAAGCTGACAAGGTACAAATCTGTCGTTCTGCCCCTGAACAGGCAGTTAACCCACTGTTCCCAGGCCGTCATTGAAAATAAGAATTTGTTCTTAACTGACTTGCCTGGTTAAATAAAGGTAATAAAAAAAAATGTTGTCTTACAAATATGTGGAGAAACTTGAGGATTCGCTTGTGCGTGAGAATGTGTAAGACATTTCCGGACACGGGATCGATAACCGGCAATCTGTGGATCTTATACCTCAGTAAGGAATAGATGGCGTCGAAGAGGCTGCAAAGGAGAGGAGGGGAGACTGAGTAGGCCTATAGTGTCTAACCCTGGAGAACACAACCAACATCCACACCTGGGTCATGTTGCAAAACGATTTGCTACAGTGTGCCGTACTGAACACAACCCAGAACACTGCCTGTAATTGACTGAATCCCAGCCTCAATTTCCTTAGTCTGTTACTCATTTTAAAAAGTTTTAAAAGTAACAACTCAGGCAAAGCCAGGTGACAGGAGTTGGTTTGACTGAGAGCTGCGTAGATTCACCTGGCGTCTGGAGCAATACTGTGAAGACAGTGGTTGGAGTATTGCAGGTACACATCTGCAGAGAGAGAGAAATAAACAGAATGGAAAGTCACAGAAAGACATGTACGTATATACCATAGACATAGAACACTGTATCATTTGCTTTCTCTAGCTTATTTACTTGAATGAATCACCTCGCCATGTTCCAATTTGATGCCTCTCCAGCTCGTTCATTTGAACCTGTGGGAGGGTGGAAACATATTGGACAAATTATGATGAATGATTTCTGTGTTATTCACACAACCATGATCTTGTCTCCATTGAACATGCTTTATAGGCCAAGACTAGGCTTAAAGGGATAGTCCACCCAAATTACAAAATGGTTTCCTTACCATGTAAGAAATGTATGGCAAGATAAGACAGCAATCCATGCTTTGGTTTCTAAACCTGGCCACTGTCACCAAAGGCTAACTTTGAAGAATGTTTGTCCAAAAATCAATGCAGGTCAATATCCCCGTTATTAGCATTTTGCATGTTAAATGTCCAAATCATCTTTAAGGATATTTATTGAGCTACACAATCCATTTCAGGCACATTGGGATGACTTGGAAATGAAATGTGAAACATGCTTATGACTGGGATATTGACTGGCATTTGGTTCATATACGCACCAATGGGGACCTGTAGTAACGATGGAGAATGTTGATGAAATCTGTTATAGTCAGCATACCTGTGAGGACAATAGAGAGAGAGAAAGATAGAGAGAGCTCATAACTATTGGCATGGATACGTGCTAGTGTCCAGTCTTCATATCACACTACCCCCAAAACCAGCCCTAGCTTGCAATCATTCAGGACATTGCGTTGCCATAAGCAAGTAGCAAGAGAGCACCCCCTAATCTCTTCACTTACCCACAAACCTCTGTGTCTTGCTATCCCAGAGAGGTGCAGCTCTCAAGCCGTTTGCTACAAGAGCGAAAAAGGCTTTCTTCACCTGCAAACATAGGATTTTTTTAACACAACCAGTTTACACCGGTCTTAGTAGTGAGTATGTTTTAGGGAAGAAGGAATGAGGCTGCACATGAATTATTGCTGCAGGGACAAGGGAAAACCTCTATAACTGACTGTAGCTGTAGTTACAGGAGAGGAACTCTGACTTGAAATGTCATACCAAAAGGGACCATGACCTTTCCCTTGGGAAGTGGAGGGAGAATATCTGGGCTGAGTTCAGCAGGAAGAGTATGTTCTGAAACGGGGAGGCACTACGTGAATTTGCCAAATAAGAACACAGATTTTAGTTTCCTGTAACCTGTTGTGAGACGTTTTGCTACGATGTACCCTACTGAATACTGATCCTGGACTCTTGATTTGGCCCCCAAATTATTTTGTATTGTTCAGTTTCAACATACAAGTGGGTTACACAACCCTGGACTCTTACTTGTAGTGTTGTGTCAAATATGACCAGTTTACAGCTGGTTGGAATGGCCTCATAGCAGCAATGACTTTTCATGAACTTCATGTACATCTCAGCATCAGCCTCTGAAGTTATGGGTAAGTGAAGTGGGTACAAAGTTACACACACACACACACACACACACACACACACACACACACACACACACACACACACACACACACACACACACACACACACACACACACACACACACACACACACACACACACACACACACACACACACACACACACACACACACACACACACACACACACAGTTATAGATCCCCTATACACCTCATTCCATGAAACAGACACACAAATGTACATTCACACACACAAACACTGAAGGTTACCCGAATTACCTGAATTCTTCAATTCTTCACGCATCTCTTGAAACATGATCTAGACCAACAGAAAAAGAACACCAACAACACTCTATAACACCTTGATAAATGTGCTCTAAAATCACTGCTGGAATGAAGCTCGAAGGGAAAACATTCGGGATCAAGTTGAACTAAAGCCCTAAACCAAAAACAGTTTATAATCCAACCAATTTATTTTTTTACCCCAGCTTTACTCCTTCTAGTCCTAAATGTTTCAGTCCTACACACACCTACACACTTCTCAAACACAAATCTGGCCAACTCGTGTACCATGACTTACCTGCCTGATAAGTATTTTCTCCATGAAAGACTTGCGCACAACTCACCCAAAAATAAACGCTAGATCCTGCTACATGCAGGCTCCTCTACCCCTGCCTGTCCCACAAACCAGTTGGGTCTATATTAGGAGCAGGAGTCTCAAGTGGTATGCAGAGGGCCAAGGGGATGGGGGTGGGGTCTGGGGTGAGGCGCAGGCAGAAAAGGGGTGGGTACATTCCTCTCTGACATATTCTGCATAGTTTCTGTGTGGATTTGAGGAGCATTACATCATGTTGTTGATGTGGTTCCTGGGTTGTGAAAACATTTAGCCTGGTAATGTAACTGATCTGATACGCAGACTTGGCACCGTAGGACGACACGAGGAACAGCAGTCAAAAGGACGTGTTGTGTTGTAATATGGATATGTGCTGAAGTTGAATGCAATGGAGAGGTGCTGCAGTGTTTTAAAGGCTTGCTATGACTCTGGTGATGGGTGTAACTATGTTGACTGTTTTGATTCAGCTGTAATGGCTTCCTGTTCCCATTGGCATTGTGTTGTTCATTGTTATTTGCACGAGCTTGAAGAGGGCAGCAATAACAGGAAGCGAGGTGAAGCATACTATGTTGTGCAGAGTTGTGGCTGGGTAGATTGCATTTGAATTGTGTTTCCTTGATTCCTCACATCGTCTCTCCTCTCAAAACACACTGGAGAAGAATGGGGCTCATATTTACAGAGTCTCAGAGTAGGAGTGCTGATCTAGGATAAAGTTGAGCCGAACACAACCTTACAGTGAAATGCTTACTTACAAGCCCTTAACCAACAATGCTATAAGAGGTTAAGAAAAATAAATGTTAAGTAAAAAATTGAAAATAAAAGTAACAAATAATTCAACAGAAGCAGTAAAATAACAATAGTGAGGCCATATACAGGGGATATCGTTACATAGTCAATGTGCGGGGGCACCGGTTAGTCGAGGTAATAAACTCAGCCTAAAAATAATTGTCCTCTCACTGTCAACAGCGTTTATTTTCAGCAAACTTAAGATGTGTAAATATTTGTATGAACATGAAAAGATTCAACAACTGAGACATAAACTGAACAAGTTCCACAGACATGTGACTAACAGAAATGTAAAAATAATGTCCCTGAACAAAGGGGGGGTCAAAATCAAAAGTAAGTCAGTATCTGGTGTGGCCACCAGCTGCATTATGTACTGCAGTGCACCTCCTCCTCATGGACTGGATTTGCCAGTTCTTGCTGTGAAATGTTACCCCACTCTTCCATCAAGGCACCTGCAAGTTCCAGGACATTTCTGGGGAGAATGGCCCTAGCCCTCGCACTCCGATCCAACAGGTCCCAGACGTGCTCAATGGGATTGAGATCCGGGCTCTTCGCTGGCCATGGCAGAACACTGACATTCCTGTCTTGCAGGAAATCACGCACAGAATGAGCAGTATGGCTGGAGGCATTGTCATACTGGAGGGTCATGTCAGGATGAGCCTGCAGGAAGGGTACCACATGAGGGAGGAGGATGTCTTCCCTGTAACGCACAGCTTTGAGATTGCCTGCAATGACAACAAGCTCAGTCCAATGATGCTGTGACACACCGCCCCAGACCATGACAGCCCCTCCACCTCCAAATGTATCCCGCTCCAGAGTAGAGGCCTCGGTGTAACGCTCATTCCTTCGACGATAAATGCAAATCCGACCATCACCCCTGGTGAGACAAAACCCCGACTCGTCAGTGTAGAGCACTTTTTGCCAGTCCTGTCTGGTCCAGCAACGGTGGGTTTGTGCCCATAGGCGACGTTGTTGCCGGTGATGTCTGGTGAGGACCTGCCTTACAACAGGCCTGCAAGCCCTCAGTCCATTCTCTCTCAGCCTATTGCGGACAGTCTGAGCCCTGATGGAGGGATTGTGCATTCCTGGTGTAACACAGGCAGTTGTTGTTGCCATCCTGTACCTATCCTGCAGGTGTGATGTTCGGATGTAGCGATCCTGTGCAGGTGTTGTTACATGTGGTCTGCCACTGAGAAGACGATCAGCTGTCCGTCCTGTCTCCCTGTTGCGCTGTCTTAGGTGTCTCACAGTACAGACATTGCAATTTATTGCCCTGGCCACATCTGCAGTCCTCGTGCCTCATTGCAGCATGCCTGAGGCACGTTCACACAGATGCGCAGGGACCCTGGGCATCTTTCTTTTGGTGTTTTTCAGTCAGTAGAAAGGCCTCTTTAGTGTCCTATGTTTTCATAACTGTGACCTTAATTGCCTACCGTCTGTAAGCTGTTTGTGTCTTAACGACCATTCCACAGGTGCATGTTCATTAATTGTTTATGGTTCATTGAACAAGCATGGGAAACAGTATTTAAACCCTTTACAATGAAGATCTGTAGAGTTATTTGGATTTTTACGAATTAACTTTGAAAGACAGGGACCTGAAAAAGGGACCTTTCTTTTTTTGCTGAGTTTATGTACATGTAGGTAGAGTTAGAGGGTCTATGCATAGATAATAAACAGTAGCAGCAACATAAAATAGGGGTCTGGTTAGCCCTTTGATTAGCAGTTCAGGACTCTTATGGTGTGGGGGTAGAAGCTGTTAAGAAGCCTTTTGGACCGAGATTTGGCACTCCGTTACCGCTTGCCATGTGGTAGCAGAGAGAACAGTCTATGACTAGGGTGGCTGGAGTCATTGACAATTTCTAGGGCCTTCCTCCAACACCGCCTGGTATAGAGGTCCTGGATGGCAGGAAGCTTGGCCCCAGTGATGTACTGGACTGTACGCACTACTCTCTGTAGTGCCTTGCGGTCGGAGGCCGAGCAGTTGCCATACCAGGCAGTGATGCAACCAGTCATGATGCTCTTGATGGTGCAGCTGTAGAACCTTACAAGGATCTGAGGACCCATGCCAAATCTTTTCAGTCTCCAAGGGGGAATAGGCTTTGTCGTGCCCTCTTCATAACAGTCTTGGTGTGTTTGGACTATGATAGCTTGTTGGTGATGTGTACACCAAGGAACTTGAATCTCTCAACCTGCTGCACTGCAGCCCAGTCGATGCGAATGGTGCGTGCTCGGTCATCCTTTTCCTGTAGTCCACAATCATCTCCTTTGTCTTGATCATGTTGAGGGAGAGGTTGTTATCCTGGCACCACAGGGCCATGTCTCTGACCTCCTCCCTTTTGGCTGTCTCATCGTTGTCGGTGATCAGGCCTACCACTATTGTGTCGTCGGCAAACTTGATGATTGTGTTGGAGTCATGCCTGGTCATGCAATTGTGAGTGAACAGGGAGTACAGGAGGGGACTGAGGACGCACCCGAGGGGCCCCCGTGTTGAGGATCAGCGTGGAGGATGTTGTTACCTACCCTTACCACCTGAGGGCAGCCCGTCAGGAAGTACAGGATCCAGTTGCAGAGGGTGGTGTTTAGTCCCAGGGTCCTTCGCTTAGCATTTAGATGACAGAGGTAACCTGATCCTTGATTAGCAATCCTACGCTGAGACGCTTTGTGAATACAGCCCACAGAACAGGAACCCCATATATTCTGCTCCAATGCAGTTTGAGGAGACAAAGATAAGGAATTTAAGAAATTCAATTGAGAATCCAAAGATGGTGGCTTAGGTGACAGTGCCTTAGCCTGGTCCTGGATCCGTTTGTGTCATCTTGATAAAGACCATGTGAATTGGCAAGATAGCCCAAACAAATGTGACCAGGTTAATGCTTGCTTGACACTACACATGTAGACCAGTGCCTGTGTGACTGCAGTTCTTAGATGTCAGCTCAAATGGCATATTGCTTTCTAGGGTGTGTGTGTGCGTGCCCAGATTGTGAGATTAATAGCGCAATGTTGACAACTTACATTACATACTGTATGTCAGTGGACCATGTGAACAGAAGGCATAAATGACAAATGAATTTTTTGGGGTTAAGAGTCAAGCATTTTATTATTATTACTTTTTAAACAGATTTCTACACATTGTTTACAAAATTTAAGGATATTGTGCTTCAAAATCTAAGTCTGATTTGAAAAATGTTTTATAAAAAAAAAAAAAAAGGTTTTATTTATTTAGATGTTTTCAGCAATTCAACAAAAGCCAAACTTCATGAGTTCATGTCCTAGGGACCACAGTGCCTCCTGGCTTTGTAAGAAAGGTGTCAATGTAAAACCAAGTCATATGTACAAATATCAAATTCCCTAGCAAGAACCTTCAATCTTGAGTAGAACAATATGAGAAGAGCCAACTGTTTCAGGGATGAGAGACTGAAATAGTATTACTAGAATTTACATCCCCATTCAAGTAAATCTATGGAGAAAGAAGACATTTTCCAATTTTGAGCGGGTGAAGAAGACAAATTGTATGCAAGTGATTGAGTGGTTTTTAATGTTGTCAGGTCTCCCCAACCAAATGGGTATGTTAAAGAGGGATACTAATTAATTGCATAAATTAAAAAACAGACATTTCTACTTAAAAAAAGTGATGTTTTGCACAATACAACTGTTTCCATGAAAAGGGTAATTGGATGAAAATCACATTCATTAGATACATTTTCAATCATATTCAAAACTCATTTAAAAAACATCAAAACAGTAAACTGGTTATGACCCATTTCAGTTGCGTGGCATTCTGTTGTACAAACATGAAATTAGAGATCGCCACTGCATTCCATCATGGTAAAATAAATATTTAGAGTTCCATCTGTCCCCCAGTGCTATCTGAGTTTAGGGTCATGTTCAGTAGGCAGAAAATGAAACAAAATGTCCCCCCCAAAAAGGGGGGGGGGTCTCTCTGACCTTGTCCAATAAGAAACTTATATTTTTGTTTACTATTGCGAAGTGGTGTAAAGCATTTCGCTATGATGTGCCCTAATGAACACGACTTGAGGGGCAGCCAAACCGAGATATGAATTCAATGTTTACTGTTTTTTCACTGGAATAAAAAAGCATTACATCTCTACTATTGTTCAGTGCAGGGACCAGTAGCCATCTGTGCAAAAATATGTTGACATTTAAAAAAATAACAACTACAGTAAATGAGAGAATAATAACCCAAAAACTCCATGGCAAATCAAATGTAGGCTAGTTGTCTCTAGCTTGAGTGTAAGTCTGTTTGTGCCATCAATCCAACTGCTTCTCACTCATTGTCATGCAATGTTTGGTTTGACAAGGACAGCAATAGAGTTGGCAAGAGCACAAACAGATCTGGGACCAGACTAAATTGCCTCCCTTCTTAAAGCGCTACAGTACAGTACTGACTTAGAAAGCAGCCTTGCTTTTGTGGAGACAACTTACTTTCTCAACACATTCTCAAATAGCTATGATGTCACATCAAAACTTAACTCTTCCAACTAAAAACTTCACTTAGCCCAACTCCCACAAGCCCCCATTTTCAAGCATAGGTAAAGAGTAGGTAGCCTGGGTACCAGTCTGTTTCTTCCATCATGCCATTTTGTCATGCCAAACATGGAGTGTGAGTGGAATGATGACAAACAAATCTGGTACCCAGGCCAAAGACTAGGTAGTAACAAACGCTGTGTGTGTATGGTAGCTATGCTTAGACATGTTGTCTTTTTTAAAGCCAAACAAGAAAGATTAGTTTGCCATGTACACACCTTCTAGACCTCAAACACCTCCTTGACTTTGGAAACACCCATTGTAAAGCGATGTGATCCAACCTCCTTTGAAAAAGATACGTTAGAAAAGATACGAGGGTCTGAGCACAGAACTCAGATCTCACGCGGTTATGAGTTCATCTCACTTATTTACACCAATTCAGCTGGCAAACCACTGTAGCACATTTTGTACTCACCTTTAGGGGGCCTTATCTCAAATTTAGACAGTATATGCACAAAAAAAAATGCACATACAAAACAAAATCAATCCTTTCACTGCAACGGACGCATTCTGAAAAATCAGTTGGTTTAATTTGGAGTCCGGCGTCATAGTCATTGCAGGGTAACGATAGTGGCTTGTTTTGTCCGTCTGTGTCTAGCTGGGCATGAGGAGAGATTGGGCTTTCTCGATGGGCAGCATGAACTGTGGGCAGCAGGGTCCGACACGGAGGGTTGCCATGCCAGTCAGGCGGGAGTCCAGGAGCATCGGGATGGCTCCGTAGAGGAGGGGGGCAGGGGCCAGCCACGGTGCTGCGGGGTGACCAGGGGTTCCAGGCTCAAGTAGTGGAGCAGAGGTGTTCGATGGGCTGCACTGGATGGAGCCAGGAGGGGGGCTCCCCACTGTAACTGGGCAGCCGGGGTAGTGCAGAGAGGAGGCGGACAAGGCTGGTTCAGTGTCAGGCTGGGGGTGTGGGTCAGTGTGGCTTAGGGAAGTGAGGAGAGAGCCCCATAGACACAGAATAGAGGTCTGGGAGGTGGTTGGCGAGCCGTGGTTGTCGTGGGTGTGGAGAGTGCCAGGTCTGCGTTTGTGACTGTCGTTGCCCAAGACGCAGCAGCGAGGGAGGTCGGATGCTGGACTTGGGGACTCTGGGACTGGGAGCAGGCCTAGTGGTGGTGGTGGAGAGAGGCTGGAGCTAGGCAGGTGGACTTGGCTGACTGGGGACAGGGGCTGGTTGCTCCTGGGGAGGCTGGTGGCGATAAGGCCTGCGACACTGGTCAGATACACCAGCCCCAGCATGCAGGTCACCTAGAGAGAGGTGAGGACGTGGATTTAGTGGATTTCTTTCAGTGTGTTTTTCCTTTCCTCCCAAACTAACTACTTTCAAAAGTGTTGCTTCTTTCAATCAACACATAGTTTATGTGGGTTTCTACAATGAGCAGTTTTCAGAAATTGATGTGATGGAAATGTTATACTTGTGCTTTTCTTATAACCAATTTCTGTGTTCATTCATGTGCTGTTCTAATAACCAATTTTTGTGATCATGTAAGTGACTGATTTAACAAATCCTCACTTATCAGTATCTACAATTTGGCAGTACGCTCAGACCTTGTTATGAGAAAGAAAGATATTTCAGTTTCAAGGTCTCAGCTTAGAGAGAAGAAGCCTCGTGAGGTATTGGTCTGTCAAAAGTATGACCCAATATTGATCAGTCACATAAATTAAACAAAACTGTAATGATGAATTAATTATGCTAAATCATGCAAATATAACGTGTCTGTGTATAGCAGTATATAAGACAACTGCTTGCTAGGACTGCCACAGCAGAGCTCCTAACAGAAATTCACTATGGTGTATTGAGTTTGTTGAAACCTCTCCAGCACGTTGACAATAAACACTGATTAATTTAAGCTCGACTTCGAGTGTCCCTGTGTAAGAATTTCCATGACATTGACATGTTAATTTCAGGGGCGTTTCTGAGACTAGTGTTGTGTCCATTTGGCACAAAACAGGAGAAAACATACTACCTGAACATGTCAAATAAGAAATGCTGTTGTCCATTTCAAAATGTTCTGCTACGGTGTGCCTATACTGAGGATTACCCACAACTCAGTCCTTCAGTGCACTGTGGACCCCACTGCCCTGTCCTCTGACCACTGGCCCCTCCTCACCTTGGCAAAGTGCAGGTAGATGGCTGTCAGTGCTTGTCGCCACGCCGCCTGCTCCAGAAGCACACAGAGGTCAGTGTAGGTGAACCAGCCTCGCTTCATCCCCTGGTTCTCTGCAATACTGGAGTCACAACAGGCCAGAGTTAATACACACACAGTCCACACTCAATGCAAACAGAGAGAGATGGACCTAGAACAGAGTCTGGCTACGCTCATGTGACACACATGACCAACCCTTTGTTTGAACTAGCAGCTCTGTATCAGATCTACCAGCCAAATTACCACAAGAACTTGACACTACTAATTTAGTTATTCCCTGAAAAGTCATGGGGCTTACAAAAATAGAAGTCTCTATGACATTCCGAACCCTTCATAGCTTCTTGTGTTTCTAATGGTTCTAATGCATTAGGAGTCACACACAGACACATCCGCCCACCCCGACACACAGGCAGATTTTTTTCTTGAGCTGATGGTTAGGGGGTCAGAACATAATTACAAATATTTTGTAGACTGCAAATTGACTACAAGAAGGCCAAACAGATATATTTGACTAAAGCAATAATTTCAAATCTTGCACAGATTTGTATACGATCACATATACTGTATCTCTCTCTATTATGCATAGGAATACTTTGGAACGGAGTTCCAGAATTAAAATCACTTGGAAATGATTTGCTGGTGTTTTTACATTACAGTAATGTCCAACAATATATTGGAAAAATAGTTTTTAATGTATTTTTAAAATCACCCATGGGGAAACCTGCACCAGCACGAAAAACGATCTACGTGAATGACGACAATCACAAACCTGGTTTCTAGTTGATTCAGTATGCCAAAGTAGTCCCCTGGCTCAGTGAAGAGGCTCCACTCCTAAAACACAGAAGTGAGAGCAGCTGTCAGATCGCATATTATATGTCCATACAAATACAGTACAATGGGATTTAAATATTAGTGATGGGTGGGTTGACACAACCTGCAGTCCCTGTGGTTATAACCACGGGCGGGTGGGTTTAGGGTCATGAAATATTGTGTGGATGACGTGTGTGTGCTAGCAATGTTCCCTCTAAGCTGCAGTTCTTTATTTGTACTATTTTCGACATTGTAGAATTATAGTGAAGACATCAAAACAACATATGGAATCGTGCAGAAACCAAAATATATTTATAATTGAGATTCTTCAAAGTTGCCACCCTTAGCCTTGATGACAGCTTTGCACACTCTTGGCACGCTCTCAACCAGCTTCATGAGGAATGCTTTTCCAACAGTCTTGAAGGAGTTCACACATACTGTTTGCTGAGTACTTGTTGGCTGCTTTTCCTTCACTCTGCGGTCCAACTCATCCCAAACCATCTCAATTGGGTTGAGGTCGGGGGATTGTGGAGGCCAGGTCATCTGATGCAGCACTCCATCACTCTCCTTCTTGGTCAAATAGCCCGGAGGTGTGTTTTGGGGCATTGTCCTGTGACTAGTCCCACTAAGCGCAAACCAGATGGGATGGCGTATCGCTGCAGAATGCTGTAGTAGCCATGCTGGTTAAGTGTGCCTTGAATTCTAAATAAATCATTGACAGTGTCACCAGCAAAGAACCCCCACACCATCACACCTCCTCCATGCTTCAGGGTGGGAATCACACATGCAGAGATCATCTGTTCACCTACACTACTTCTCACAAAGACACTGAGGTCAACAACAAAAAATCTCAAATTTGGACTCACCAGACCAAAGGACAGATATCCACCAGTCTAATGTTCATTGCACATGTTTCTTGGCCCAAGCAAGTCTCTTCTTTTCTTATTGGTGTCCTTTAGTAGTGGTTTCTTTGCAGCAATTCGACCATGAAGGCCTGATTCACGTAGTCTCCTCTGAACAGACCATGTTGAGTGAGTCTTACTTGAACTCTGTGAAGCATTTATTTGGGTAGCAATTTCTGAGGTTGGTAACTCTAATGAACTTATCTTCTGCAGCAGAGGTGACTCTGGGTCTTCCTTTCAAGTGGCGGCCCCCATTCATGAGAGCCAGTTTCATCATAGCACTTGATGGTTTTTGCAACTGTACTTCTCTTGCCATTTTTCAGATTCACGCGCCAAATAGCCTACACCCCAATTGTAAAATGCTTTTGGGAAGGGGCCGAGCAGAAAAAAGTTCATGGCGATCCAGTGAAGCAAAAAGGACAATTAAGAGAAAAGCTACGAAATGGAGAGTTGAAAATAAAGAAAAAGGCGGGGCAAGAAAAGTAATGTTTGGGAAAGATTTGGTAAAGTGGTAAAAGAGGATGATAACAGTGTCAGCTATGTTATGTGTGATGATTGTGAGGCGCTATACTTTAAAATAGGCATATGACACTTCAAGGGAACTGTAGCCCACTGTTCAGATGGGTTCAAATGATACTGAAATCTGGACACTGACTTTAGGTCTATAACCTCTCACAAAGCCTTAATATTAATCCCATGCGGAACATAGCATTTATTGCAGTAAAATGATACACCAAATGTAGGAAACATTTAGACTCAAACAGGAGTGGAGAAATATGATTTCTTTCTATCAGCATCTTGAGAAAAAGTGAATGCGCAGTTAGATACCATCTGTAGAGGTGCCATCTTTATCAGCATCATAAAAGCTGATAGTATTTCAACCACATAAAATATGCATCCAAGCACAACTGAAATATTTTCAGAAACCCGTTGGATTGTTTACACAGCTTTCTATTTCCTTACAACAAGTCCACCTGACGCCATTTGGAAATTTACACAGAAAATATTTCCTTTTTTTTGTTATTACATTTTCTCGAGGTTCCTGAACGTCTTTGCTCCGTGAAAGAAGCAGAGACGACAAATGTCAACTAGATTGAAGCATTCATTCTATAGATTTGTGATATTCTGGTGAGCAAGGGTTTATTTTGTCTTCTAGGGAAACATAATGACGGAAGGGAAGCTGCATGTATCTAATTATAGACAAGGTGACTAAAAAAGCCTACCAAAATGTCCATAATTATAAGCAGAAACATACCCGAGTCAGGCAATAAAAAAAATCATGCACCTTCTGTCAAAAAATCGTTCTGCCGTCTGACTGTAGCCTACAGCGCAATGTTCTATTTTAGCTGGTTAGGGTCGGTCCCCAGACATTCATTGCGGACGGGTACGGGTGAACTAATGGTTGACCCACGCACCACTATTAAATATATGGCTCTGAGTGGGACCACACGTTTCTGAGCCTGTGTGTATGTTGAGCGGGTCTGTTACTTGAACTCCGTGAAGCATTTATTTGGGTAGCAATTTCTGAGGCTGGTAATGTAATACTACGTATAACTTACAATAGCATCGAGGAAATTCATCTCCAGAGTGTTGACAGTCTGGACATCCAGTTTCCCAGCAGCCCCCCACTCGTCATTGAACACCTCCTCATCCTCCCCTTCGTCGTACAAATATTTGCTGGCAACCATCTGGAGGAAAGGCGAAACAGGATTAAGAGGTTAAGATCAGTCCATATGTCATAGAAAGCTAGATGTGTTTGCATCTTTCTCCACACACATGCGAGTACTTCCGGGTTGGAGCGAGCGGTCGCATCGGCACTTCGCTCCGCAGGTAGTATAACTTTTTCATTATATTTCATTACATTTCATTATAGCACAACGGTTTGATTTGTCTAATCTTAGCAATTTCTTCTTAGCTAGCTACATAGCCGTCTTTGTATCAAAGATGATTGCGTAATTATCGTATTTCGCCGTCCTAACGTAGTCTTCACTGCTCTGCCCAGCAGCTAGCCAGCTAGCTAACGTCCACCGATTAGCTGCACTGTAGAACTATTACACTCAACTGAACGACTTGATTAGTGTAGTGTTAGCTAGCTACATAGCTGTCTTTGCCGTCTTCGTATCCAAGATAATTGTGTAGTTTAGAGTGTGTAGTCTTAGAGTGATTATCTTGATTTACCGAGGTTAGCTAGCCAGCTATTTGTCATCCTTAACGTAGGAGACTCTGCTAGCTAGCCAACAGCTAGCCAACGTCTTCTGAATAGAACTCAACAACCCGGTCGCATTCACAGGTAGTATCACATTTTCATTTCATTTCATTACAGTACAACGGTTTGATTTGTTTGATCATAGCTAGCTACATAGCCGTCTTTGTATCAAAGATAATTGTGTAGTCTAGAGCGACTTTCTAGGTTAGCTAGCCAGCTATTGTCGTTCTTTTAACGCAACATAACGTAAACAACACTGCTAGCTAGCCAGCTAGCCCCCCGAATAGCAGCACTGTCGAAACTATTACACTCAACGGAACGACTTGATTAGTGTAGTGTCAACAACACACCCACTGCCAGCTAGCCTACTTCAGCAGTACTGTATCATTTTAGTCAATAAGATTCTTGCTACGTAAGCTTAACTTTCTGAACATTCGAGACGTGTAGTCCACTTGTCATTCCAATCTCCTTTGCATTAGCGTAGCCTCATCTGTAGCCTGTCAACTATGTGTCTGTCTATCCCCGTTCTCTCCTCTCTGCACAGACCATACAAACGCTCCACACCGCGTGGCCGCGGCCACCCGCGGCTCCCGCTGGATCCGGGGCTGTCCCTGGAGGGGTTACCAGTACGACGGGGGCAGCGGGCACCGGAGATGGACTGCCTTTCCGTCGGGGCATTCGGCTTTTAGAGACTGGTTGTGTGGAAAATGTCTTACAAGTCGACCATACAAACGCTCCACACCGCGTGGCCGCTGCCACCCTAATCTGGTGGTCCCAGCGCGCACGACCCACGTGGAGTTCCAGGTCTCCGGTAGCCTCTGGAACTGCCGATCTGCGGCCAACAAGGCAGAGTTCATCTCAGCCTATGCCTCCCTCCAGTCCCTCGACTTCTTGGCACTGACAGAAACATGGATCACCACAGATAACATTGCTACTCCTACTGCTCTCTCTTCGTCCGCCCACGTGTTCTCGCACACCCCGAGAGCTTCTGGTCAGAGGGGTGGTGGCATCGGGATCCTTATCTCTCCCAAGTGGTCATTCTCTCGTTCTCCCCTTACCCATCTGTCTATCGCCTCCTTTGAATTTCATGCTGTCACAGTTACCAGCCCTTTCAAGCTTAACATCCTTATAATTTATCGCCCTCCAGGTCCCCTCGGAGAGTTCATCAATGAGCTTGATGCATTGATAAGCTCCTTTCCTGAGGACGGCTCACCTCTCACAGTTCTGGGCGACTTTAACCTCCCCACGTCTACCTTTGACTCATTCCTCTCTGCCTCCTTTCCACTCCTCTCCTCTTTTGACCTCACCCTCTCACCTTCCCCCCCTACTCACAAGGCAGGGAATACGCTCGACCTCATCTTTACTAGATGCTGTTCTTCCACTAACCTCATTGCAACTCCCCTCCAAGTCTCCGACCACTACCTTGTATCCTTTTCCATCTCGCTCTCATCCAACACCTCCCACACTGCCCCTACTCGGATGGTATCGCGCCGTCCCAACCTTCGCTCCCTCTCCCCCGCTACTCTCTCCTCTTCCATCCTATCATCTCTTCCCTCTGCTCAAACCTTCTCCAACCCATCTCCTGATTCTGCCTCCTCAACCCTCCTCTCCTCCCTCTCTGCATCCTTTGACTCTCTATGTCCCCTATCCTCCAGGCCGGCTCGGTCCTCCCCTCCCGCTCCGTGGCTCGATGACTCATTGCGAGCTCACAGAACAGGGCTCCGGGCAGCCGAGCGGAAATGGAGGAAAACTCGCCTCCCTGCGGACCTGGCATCCTTTCACTCCCTCCTCTCTACATTTTCCTCCTCTGTCTCTGCTGCTAAAGCCACTTTCTACCACTCTAAATTCCAAGCATCTGCCTCTAACCCTAGGAAGCTCTTTGCCACCTTCTCCTCCCTCCTGAATCCCCCCTCCCTCTCTGCAGATGACTTCGTCAACCATTTTGAAAAGAAGGTCGACGACATCCGATCCTCGTTTGCTAAGTCAAACGACACCGCTGGTTCTGCTCACACTGCCCTACCCTGTGCTCTGACCTCTTTCTCCCCTCGCTCTCCAGATGAAATCTCGCGTCTTGTGACGGCCGGCCGCCCAACAACCTGCCCGCTTGACCCTATCCCCTCCTCTCTTCTCCAGACCATTTCCGGAGACCTTCTCCCTTACCTCACCTCGCTCATCAACTCATCCCTGACCGCTGGCTACGTCCCTTCCGTCTTCAAGAGAGCGAGAGTTGCACCCCTTCTGAAAAAACCTACACTCGATCCCTCCGATGTCAACAACTACAGACCAGTATCCCTTCTTTCTTTTCTCTCCAAAACTCTTGAACGTGCCGTCCTTGGCCAGCTCTCCCGCTATCTCTCTCAGAATAACCTTCTTGATCCAAATCAGTCAGGTTTCAAGACTAGTCATTCAACTGAGACTGCTCTTCTCTGTATCACGGAGGCGCTCCGCACTGCTAAAGCTAACTCTCTCTCCTCTGCTCTCATCCTTCTAGATCTATCGGCTGCCTTCGATACTGTGAACCATCAGATCCTCCTCTCCACCCTCTCCGAGTTGGGCATCTCCGGCGCGGCCCACGCTTGGATTGCGTCCTACCTGACAGGTCGCTCCTACCAGGTGGCGTGGCGAGAATCTGTCTCCTCACCACGCGCTCTCACCACTGGTGTCCCCCAGGGCTCTGTTCTAGGCCCTCTCCTATTCTCGCTATACACCAAGTCACTTGGCTCTGTCATAACCTCACATGGTCTCTCCTATCATTGCTATGCAGACGACACACAATTAATCTTCTCCTTTCCCCCTTCTGATGACCAGGTGGCGAATCGCATCTCTGCATGTCTGGCAGACATATCAGTGTGGATGACAGATCACCACCTCAAGCTGAACCTCGGCAAGACGGAGCTGCTCTTCCTCCCGGGGAAGGACTGCCCGTTCCATGATCTCGCCATCACGGTTGACAACTCCATTGTGTCCTCCTCCCAGAGCGCTAAGAACCTTGGCGTGATCCTGGACAACACCCTGTCGTTCTCAACTAACATCAAGGCGGTGGCCCGTTCCTGTAGGTTCATGCTCTACAACATCCGCAGAGTACGACCCTGCCTCACACAGGAAGCGGCGCAGGTCCTAATCCAGGCACTTGTCATCTCCCGTCTGGATTACTGCAACTCGCTGTTGGCTGGGCTCCCTGCCTGTGCCATTAAACCCCTACAACTCATCCAGAACGCCGCAGCCCGTCTAGTGTTCAATCTTCCCAAGTTCTCTCACGTCACCCCGCTCCTCCGCTCTCTCCACTGGCTTCCAGTTGAAGCTCGCATCCGCTACAAGACCATGGTGCTTGCCTACGGAGCTGTGAGGGGAACGGCACCTCAGTACCTCCAGGCTCTGATCAGGCCCTACACCCAAATAAGGGCACTGCGTTCATCCACCTCTGGCCTGCTCGCCTCCCTACCACTGAGGAAGTACAGTTCCCGCTCAGCCCAGTCAAAACTGTTCGCTGCTCTGGCTCCCCAATGGTGGAACAAACTCCCTCACGACGCCAGGACAGCGGAGTCAATCACCACCTTCCGGAGACACCTGAAACCCCACCTCTTTAAGGAATACCTAGGATAGGCTAAAGTAATCCTTCTCACCCCCCCCCCTTAAAATATGTAGATGCACTATTGTAAAGTGGCTGTTCCACTGGATGTCATAAGGTGAATGCACCAATTTGTAAGTCGCTCTGGATAAGAGCGTCTGCTAAATGACTTAAATGTAATGTAAATGTAAATTTGAGATGCATGCAACCTTTGGCCCACATACCATGGAGATAAGAAAGAGGTCAGAGGAGGAGATCTTTTGCAGGTATTCGGGGTTCCTGTGTCGTAGCCTTTCGATGTAGACCAGGGCCAGCATCATGGCACACGGAGAGATGCACGCCTCCCTGAAAAACAAACCAACTATATTAAGTTATGAAGACCATTACATGCTAAAAAAGGATAACCAGTGTCAACATTCACTGACAACATACCTCGCGACATGAGCAGCATATTTCTTGTGCAGTTTTCGAATTGGGCTAGGGGCAGATTTCTGAAGGAGTTCCACAGCAATATCTAGAAATCATATTCAGAACATATGAATCAATCATTCAAATTCACAACATAATAAACAACAGCCACACATGGACAGGACACAACCTAACAGACATAATAGCTAACCTGTAACAGGACAGGAAAGGTTATCTAGAGAGCCGTCTTGGTCCAGGCCATAGTACAATCGCTTCCGCACTCTCTCAGACAGTTTCTGATGTCCAGGAAGAAACTGTGAAGGCAGATCAGAGTTCACTGAGCGAAGGGCCTAATTTCATGACAAAAACGAAACTGAAATAACGTTAGCTAGCTAACTTTACATAAGCAAGTCATGTCAACACGGTTGGAATAAGTTAGCTTGCTAACTAGCTATCCCACAAACTCTTATATTCGGTTATCCCATTGGGTTTGCTGGCTACCGTTTTACGAGGTAACAGTTAACGTTAGGTGACAAGTCATGAAGTTGAAGCTAAGTCCAGAACAATCACATTCACATATAGCAAACGTTAGCAGGCGGGTTAGCTACGTTACCGCGTGAGCTAGTACAATATTGTACAATATGTAACGTTAAACCTTAACTTGGCCGTGTTTTGATGTTCAATTGTAAGACAGGCACACAACACGTGTTGTTTAACCTGGTATACCTATTTAAAATGCGATTATTACCAAATATGTCTAAAACTCATGTCAACCCGTTTGCTGTCATATTTCACTACCTAAACTAGCCAACTCAGCTAGCGTCACTCGCCTTGACAGGCCAACTTACCGTAAACTCCTGAAAGTCAGAAAATTGTAATGTTCGTTCACTAAACAATTCGTTGAAATCCATGATGTCTATCCAACATTAGCCAAATAGAAGAAAGAGAAAATCTAGCTGAATAGCTATAAAACGGCGCCTGGTTTTACTCAGGCTAGCTAGCACAGCAGTAACCCCCGTCGTGATGGCTGACAAGACAGGAGGGCGGGAACAGTTATGCAGTGTACTAAATGGCTACAAAATGTTGTCTAATAATATAAATCTAGCAATATGGCAAATTAGTAAAAACAGAGCCCACTTCGTCATAATATATCTTTAATTATACCATTTATTAACATATACACAAAGAAAAAAAAACCCATTTATGTATTTGACATCCAAGCATAGCCTGATGCCACACACATTGGAAGTGTGACAAAGGCAAAGACCACACTACAAAACAAACTATGCCCCCAAATCACATACAAAAGAGTTTGACATTGTGTCAAAGCAGTTATTATCAGAACAAAAATGTTGCATTTCTGTAATGGCACAAATGGAATGGCATCAAACACATGGAAACCAATAGTTTGATGTATTTGATACTATTCCACTCCAGCCATTATCACAAGCCTGTTATCCCCAATTAAGGCGCCACCAACCTCCTGTGGTGTCAATGTCACTCATTGACACAGAACATTTAAACTCATGGGCATTAGTGTAAATTATTTGACTGCACCAGTTTGCACACATTGTACACCTACAAATGATTGACTGCTGTAGTGGTAGAGCAATGATTTGCTAGCAAAACCACTCTAGCTCTTTGGTATTACTTCTGTTGTCACAAATGCATTTGGGATTGATCTATTTATTTCAGTCTGAAATAACTTTTCATGATGTCTTCTGCTGTGCAATATATGGATGGTAAGTATGTCCATTTTCACGTTCCCTTGAGTAATGCAGACAGTTTCCAATTCAACCCCAAACTCGTAACTCTAAGGACTTCACGTAGATATAAAGTCCCCATTCTCTCTCAAATAACTCAAGTTCAGTTAAATGGATAGATCTTCCCTTATGGCCCGTTAAAAAAATTAATGAAACAGAATTAGACAATACATACTGTAAATGGAGTGTGATTATCAACAGATATTGACAAACTCCACACTGCCTTGGGAATGCAAGGCATAGATATTTACAAATTCAAATATACAGACTAATTTCTTCCATTAAAATAAAGATACACTAACAGTAGTTCTTTACGCAAAACGGGTAGCAGCATAGAAAGGTTTGAGAATTCTGAGTTCATTCATAGATAAAGGTTTCCTTTTCCATAGACTCTGTTCTCTTTAATATACTGCCAGTAGTTCTTATTGATCACCATTGGTGACAAATAAAAGTTACAGCCAGCTAATTTTGCATGTATCAGTCAACACCTAGACTGTACAGTACATGATCATGCCCAAGTCTAATTGGAGTAAAACTGATGCAGTTTCGATGCTAAATGGACCAAATACAGACTAAATATCTGTTTTACTAATAACCAAAATTAGATTTTGAAGTTATTGTACGCATACCTTTGTACCAAGACAAAAAACAATTAGAGTGAAACTGATTTGTTTTTGTTAACCATTCACATCGGTCTGAATCGCTTCATTTGTCTATTAAATATAATGTAAGTCTATTGCTTGTATAGTAGCTAACAAAAATGATCCATCTCATAAGCTAAAAAGTGGATGTAGTAAAAAAATAATATATATATATATATAATTTACAATGAACCTGTAGATGCTGTAAATAAAACAAATACTTTTCTCTACCCCTAAACATTAGTCAACAATTCAAAGTTTTGTGAGACACTGTGGCAAACTGCCTATACCTGTGCTTAAGGGTAGGTATTAGTCTACTTTTGACTTGCTGTCACTTCAAGAGTCCTGGTCGTGTTCATTAGGCACTAATCTCTCATGGACAGACGCATGTAACAGAACTGGTATCGTAGTGTATGTCAACAGACTGTGGGATGTGACAACAGCGAGGTGCACAGATTTTTGCCACTGATAATTTGGAGAAATCATGATTTTGAAGGTGTTCGCATCTTTCACATTTTGGAAAGGGAAGGGACATTTGGCCCCTAGACTTGCCCGTAACATGCAGAGAGGGTTGGGGTGGGGCTTAACTTCACTCATAACCGAATGAACCTCAATGGACAGATACCTTTAAAAAAGTACAGACAAAACAACCTTTTGAGGTATCTAATCCTCTCCCTGCATCCCTCGTCCGTCTCCTCACAATGTCTACATATCCTTGAACCTCTCACTCTATCCTCAGTGGCTCCTGTGGCCTGCAGTGACTGATGGGGGCTGTAGTTTCTCAGACTTCTTGTCTTTGGCTTCTGTGTCAGAGGCTGAGTCTGAGTCCTGGGCATGTTGCTGCTTCATCCACATGTCACAGTACAACCCTCCCTTAGCCAGCAGCTCATCATGCCTGGGAGGGAGAAAGTGGAGAATATGTAGTTACAATGGGGACACACAATCACCATTAAAGTCATCATCATGTACTATGCGAAGATGTTCCCACATGGGCACTGTATGGTTTTGAGAATAAGACTACAGTGTGACTATAGCATCATAAACATTGGGCTGTTCCATTCTTTAGATGTTGGTTTCTTGAAGAGCATAAAACAATATTTTGATTGGAATAGGCTGCGCAGACATAGAACAATCAGTCTTTCAACCATTCCCTCACCGTCCTCGCTCTGCTATCTGACCGTCTGTTAGAACAAGAATCTGGTCGGCACCGATGATGGTCGACAACCTGAAGACAGACAATTCATAATCGGACGACAGACCACACTGATCCAAACCATACAAACTCAGCATTAGAGGGGAGAAATGTGTGTGTCCTAATCCCAGAAGGTTGGTTGCACCTTAATTGGGTAGGATGGGCTTGTGGTAATGGCCGGAGTGGAATAGTATCCAATACATCAAAACACATGGTTTCCATGTGTTTGACGGCATTCCATTCGCTGCGTTCCAGCCATTATTATGAGCCATCCTCCCCTCAGCAGCCTCCACTAATCCTAATGTATGGGTTCCCTCTATACATGCATTTTTGTCCACCTGAGACCCATCCCTTACCTGTGAGCCACGACGATGGTGGTCCGATTGGAGCACACTTTGATGAGCGACGCCTGAATGTTGCGCTCCGTCTGTGTGTCGAGAGCAGATGTGGCCTGTGCAGAGGGAAAACTTTATGAGATAAATTGACTATGAGATAAATGAGATAAACATGACTAAAATATTCAAGTTCAGTGAACTTGTATTAATCCACTGTAAGACAATATGACAGGAGGATCAGTGGTGTGGGAGCAAACATTGGCCCTCATCAAATACATTAAGAATGCATCCTTGCTTCCTCTCGTCCTTGAAGAAATATCTGATCTGACATGACTGGACTGGTGAAAGCTAAGTGATAGAGCTGTTGATTTCACCTATCATTTTGTGTAAGCTCAGCAATAATTTCAAGGAGAGGAGGGAGAAAGTGTGTGTTTTTAAAGTATTTGAACACTCCGGGGTGACATTTCTTCTAGGTAAAAGGTCTAGGACCAGCTTTCCCTCCCCAATCCTAAACTTAGCCAAAAAAAAGAAGAAAAAATGCTAAACTGACCCAAGATCAGTGTCTCGGGGCATCGTCACCCTACACCTTGAACAGGGTCATTGAGCCTACTGGTAAACCTTCCTGAAAGTTTACCTCATCCAGCAGGATGATCTGAGGGGCCTTGAGGATGGTCCGGGCGATAGCCACCCTCTGCTTCTCCCCCCCGCTCAGCTTCAGACCCCTCTCACCCACCTGGGTGTCATATCCTGGGAGGGGGAGAGACAGAGAAAACACATACAAATGTCACTCACGTCATACATTAACAATGCACCTGGGAGCTACTGTGTTTCAGGAAATGTAGATGTGCATGTCAAAATGCTTCAGAAAATGTGGTTGGTAAATACAAAACACCTATGCAAACCCTTAAAACAACAACATTGACACCCATAAGCCAACTTCAGGTTAAGTACAGCCAGAACTGGGCCTCCCGGGTGGCGCAGTGGTTAAGGGCGCTGTACTGCAGCGCCAGCTGTGCCACCAGAGACTCTGGTGGCACAATTGGCCTAGCATCGTCCGGGTTAGGGAGGGCTTGGCCGGTAGGGATATCCTTGTCTCATTGCTCACCAGCGACTCCTGTGGCGGGCCAGGCGCAGTGCACGCTAACCAAGGTTGCCAGGTGCACAGTGTTTCCTCCGACACATTGGTGCGGCTGGCTTCCGGGTTGGATGCGCGCTGTGTTAAGAAGCAGTGCGGCTTGGTTGGGTTGTGTATCGGAGGACGCATGACTTTCAACGGTCTCTCCCGAGACCGTAGGGGAGTTGTAGCGATGAGACAAGATAGTGGCTACTAACAATTGGATACCATGAAATTGGGGAGAAAAAGGGGTAAAAAATGTTTTTTAAAGTACAGCCAGAACTATAAATGGCAGCATATAGCGCTGGTTTCCCAGACACAGATTAAACCTAGTCTTGGACTCAATGTAGAATCTCTATTGAAACATTTTTTGGGGACCAGGACAAGGCATATTTAACTCTTACCCGGTAAATTGACTGAGAACACATTCTCATTTACAGCAACGATCTCGGGAATAGTTACAAGGGAGAGGAGGGGGGCAAGAATGGGCCAAATGGAAGCTGGGGATGATTAAATTGCAATGATGAGTTCCAAATTGGGAATTTGGCCAGGACACCAACTTTTACTAGGGCTGGGTGATATATCAAATTAATTCAAATGTATGTTTTAGTACAATGTTCCAAAATACCTGTATCGTAAGAATCAATGTTATTTATTTATTTGGGTTTTTTATGAGTGTTCTTCTGTCTTTTTGGTCTCGTCCCCTTCACTCCTTCTGTGTTGTGTGCACCTTTCCACAGACAGCAAGTCCCTCCCCGCTTCCACTCACAACAACAAAATACAAACGATAAACTTGCTATTTCCATTTGAGGTTTGGTGCAACAGAAGCGGTAATATGGACACAGAAAAAAAAACTAGATATTTTATTGTAATACATGAGAACTTAACCTTTTTAACAACACCCTTTTTATGTCTCAACTCCCAAAATGTAGAACAGATCAGGCCCTACTAAAACGAGAGTATGGAAAATGAATGCTCAGTTTGTACCGCTAGCAGCATTTTAGCCACAGACTTATGTGCTAGAGGTCTATTCTGTGTTTTAGAAATGTGCAATGAGAATAAAAAATATGCAGTTATATAATGAATTGGCAACTCGTTCTCATTCTGAGAAATCAGCATCTTCTCATCAAGTTAGGCCACTTGATTTCAATATCTAAACAAAGTGAACAGGCTATGTTTTTCAAGCAGTTGGAAGCAGGAAGGTGTGTCCATAACAGTTCAACTGTTCTACGTTGTTAGAAAGAAAATTGATACAGGTACTCACTAGCACATAGGCTTGTGCTTGAGAGATTGTTTATGAGATCTGTGCTAATTTTCCATAACGCCTGCTTCAAGAAGTTGGTCATTATTAGTGGATGTGCATTTTTCATGGTTCTGGTTACAAAAGGGCATTTTTATAGACAAACTTGAAAGCCAGATCAGTGATTATTGCAACAACAACAAAAAGGAGGTTAAAACTAATTTGATGAAATAATTCATTACATTATTCCTGACTGTTTGAAATGCAGTGTATTGAGCTTTAATTGCGCAACAACGCCTATTTAGAAAAAAAACGTAAAAAAATAAAACGAGATACACTACATGGTCTATGGTATGTGGACACCTGCTCGTTGAACATCTCATTCCAAAATCATGGGCAATAATTTGGAGGCTGTAACAGCCTCTACTCTTCTTGGAAGGCTATCCACTAGATGTTGGAACATTACTGCGGGGACCTGCTTCCATTCAGCCACAAGAGCATTAGTGACGTCGGCACTGATGTTGGGCAATGAAGCCCATCTCACAGTTGGCTTTCCAATTCATCCCAAAGGTGTTTGGTGGGGTTGAGGTCAAGGCTGTGCAGGCCAGTCAAGTTCTTCCACACTGATCTCGACAAAGCATTTCTGTATGGACCTCAGTTTGTGCAAGGGGGCATTGCTATGCTGAAACAGGAAAGGGCCTACAATTGTAATGTTAAGATTTCCTGTCACTGAAACTTAGGGGCCTAACCGAACCATGAAAAACAGCCCCAGACTGTTATTTCTCCTCCACCAATTGTCTGTCGGACTGCCAGATGGTGAAGCGTGATTCATCATTTCAGAGAACGTGTTTCCACTGTTCTAGAGGCCATTGGTGGTGGGCTTTACACTACTCCAGCTGACGCTTGGCATTGTGCATGGTGATCTTAGGCTTTGTGTGCAGCTGTTCAGCCATGGATCCCATTCATGAAGCTCTCGACGAACAGTTATTGTACTGACGTTGCTTCCAGAGGCTGTTTGGAACTCAGTAGTGAGTGATGCAACCGAGGACAGACAATTTTTTACGCGCTACGCGCTTTCATCATTTGGCGGTCCCGTTCTGTGAGCTTGTGTGGTCTAACCACTTCGCGGCTGAGCCATTGTTGCTCCTAGACGTTTCCACTTCACAAAAACAGCACTTACAGTTTACCGGAGCAGCTCTAGCAGGGCAGAAATGTAACCAACTGACTTGTTGGAAAGGTGGTATCCAGTGGTAGAAAGTACTTAAGTAAAAATACTTTGAGGTACTACTTAAGTCGTTTTTTTGAGTATCTGTTCTTTACTATTAATATTTGACAACTTTTACTTCACGACACATTCCTAAAGAAAATATTGTACTTTTTACTCCATACATTTTCCCTGACAACCAAAAGTACTCGTTACATTTTGAATGCTTAGCAGGACAGGAAAATTGTCAAATTCACACACTTATCAAGTGAACACGTGGTCATCCCTACTGCCTCTGGCCTGGCGACTCACTAAACATAAATGCATCTTTTGTAAATAAGGTCTGAGTGTTGGAGTGTGCCCCTGGCTATCCATACAGAAAATGGTGCCATCTGCTTTGCCTCTTGTAACTACCCATCCCGGATCCGGGAGCGTTGTCATCAACTGACACTAATTAGCATAACGCAACAGACATAAAAATTACTAGAAAATATTCATATTCATGAAATCACAAGTGAAATATATTGAAACACAGCTTAGCCTTTTGTTAATCACCCTGTCATCTCAGATTTTTAAAATATGCTTTACAGCCAAAGCAAGACAAGCATTTGTGTAAGTTTATCGATAGCCTAGCATAGCATTATGCCTAGCTAGCAGCAGGCAACCTGGTCATGAAAATCAGAAAACAAATCAAATTAAATTGTTTACCTTTGATGAGCTTCGGATGTTTTCACTCACAAGACTCCCAGTTAGATAGCAAATGTTCCTTTTTTCCAAAAATATTATTTTTGTAGCTGAAATAACTCTGTTAGTTCTTCACGTTTGGCTGAGAATTCGACCGGAAATTGCGGTCACGACAACACCGAAAAATATTCCAAATTAGCTCCATAATATCGACAGAAACATGGCAAACGTTGTTTATAATCAATCCTCAAGGTGTTTTTCAAATATCTATTAGATTATATATCAACCGGGACAGGTGGCTTCTTAGTAGGAAAGAGAGAAACAATGGCCGCATTTGTCTTTTACGCACAAAACACTCAGAGAGACTCCAGCTGACCACTGGCGCAATGTTGATGTTCAGGCTAATTTTTTCAAAATAAAAGCCTTAAACTATGTATTGTGACACTAGACACATTAGGGAAGCCATAGAAAAAGGAATCTGGTTGATATCTCATTTACTGCTCAATAGGGACGCATAGGAATGCAGAGCTTTCTAAATAAGAGTCCCTTCCTGATTGGATTTGTCTCAGGCTTTCGCCTGCAATATAATATCAGTTCTGTTATACTCACAGACAATGTTTTTACAGTTTCGGAAACTTTAGAGTGTTTTCTATCCTAAGCTGTCAATTATATGCATATTCTAGCATCTTGTCCTGACAAAATAGCCCGTTTACTTTGGGAACGTTATTTTTCCAAAAATGAAAATAGTGCCCGCTAGATTCAACAAGTTTTAATATAAGGAATTTGAAATGATTTATACTTGTACTTTTGATACGTAAGTATATTTTAGCAATTACATTTACTTTTCATACTATAAGTATATTTAAAACCAAATACTTTTAGAATTTTACTCAAGTAGTATTTTACTGGCTGACTTTCACTTGAGTAACTTTCTATTAATTTATATCTATACCTTTACTCAAGTATGAAAATTTGGAACTTTTTCCACCACTTGTGGCATCCTATGACGATGCCACATTGAAAGTCACTGAGCTCCTCAGTACGGGCTATTCTGCTGCCAATGTTTGTCTATGGAGATTGCATGGCAGTGTGCTTTATTTTATACCTGTCAGCAACAGGTGTGGCTGAAATACCAGAATCCACTCATTTGAAGGGATGTCTACATACTTTTGACCATGTAGCGTATTTATTGTGAAGCACACAAGTTTGAAAAAAAATCTAGATATGATTTATTGGCAATATCACACAGCCTTAACTCTTACGATAAGTTCCATGGGATCTTTAGTGACCAGAGAGAGTCAGGACATCCGT
The DNA here is from genome assembly GCF_021184085.1 of Oncorhynchus gorbuscha. Taxonomy (NCBI): domain Eukaryota; kingdom Metazoa; phylum Chordata; class Actinopteri; order Salmoniformes; family Salmonidae; genus Oncorhynchus; species Oncorhynchus gorbuscha. Next base: position 52,005,986 of record NC_060195.1, on the reverse strand, counting down.
TTAACGACCCATCCGAAAGACAGTACCCTACACAGGGCAATGTCCCCAATCTCTGCCATAGGGCATTGGGATCTTTTTTTAGCCCGGAGGAAAGAGTGCCTCCTACTGGCCCTCCAACACCACTGGATCTCCCGTTCCAGGGGCCGACCAGCACCGGCCCTGCAAAGCTTCAGAAGCAAGCTAGCAGGGTGCAGGATGGTATGCTGCTGGCTTAAATCGGTGTTCAAGAAACCGTCAAAAGAGACGGTGGTATTTCCGTACCTTCTGGGAACGTCTGGATCTTCTTGTGGATGTCTGCGGCGATGGCCGCCGCCTCCACTTCGTGGTCACTGGCAGAGATGCGTCCGTAGCGGATGTTGTCGCGGATGTTGTCGTTGAAGAGGACTGTGTCCTGGGGCACCACGCCGATGTGGGCACGCAGAGACACCTGCTTCACCTGCACCCAGAAATGAAGAGTCTCAGATGACACTTAAGCAGTAAAGGGTGAAACAGGGAGGCACTACTAGGACTTGTAAAACCACCAGAGCGCATTGAAAACAAAATGTTATATACAGCATGTGATAAGACAGATAGCCTGGGAACTATTTTCTTGCAATTGGGCAAATTACTCACCTTAGAGATGTCCTGGCCATCGATGCGGATGCATCCCCCCTGGACGTCATAGAAACGGAACAGCAGGCGAAGGAGGGTGCTCTTACCGCACCCTGACTGGCCAACCTAGGGGCGTCCACACACAAACACAGACAGTTGAGAAGCGAGAACAATCGACAGATCCAAACCATCACGACTGTTGAGAAACAGAGAGAAATGAACCACTCTTCAAGACCGAAGTCTAGTATTATTTGCTTTAAGAGCCACTGAACACGCTGATTGGCACGTGCTTTTTTCTGTTGCCATTCAAAAAACGAGATTTCAGTCTCGAAAGTGTGTTTCCTGACCGATTCAGCGTTTGGTTAATGATGTTTGTCCCCCATGAGACACTGCAGACGCAGAAGCCTATTTCACGTCCTCAAAATCCCAAGAATGAATCTAAGATATTGCAACAAATCTGTAATTAATTTTGCTGTTTTTTTACTGATGTTTAAGTGGAGCAATTTTACATCTAACTAAGGTGTTTGGTGCAGTATTTCTCAAGTAAAAAAAATGTGTGAGGTGTTGCCTTATGTAAACAAAGTCAGAGCCGCTGGGCAGTTCTGTCTCACCGTCTATGCTATTGGATAGAGAGCAATCACCACAGCTGTTCACCACATTTTAGTGGGCAAATGAACGTCGCACACTTTGTAGTCAATTTTGCCACTTGAATAACTATTTCTGACTCATATCGATGCCACATAGGCCGTTTCCAAAGGGATGCAGTATTGTTTTTTAAAGGCAGTCGCTCTTTAACCTCTGGGTAATGCTTGGAATTAAATCTTACCAATGCAACAGTATGGCCTGGCTGCACAGTGAATGATAAGTCTTTAAGAATCTCCTTCCTTAAAAAAAACACAGAAGCACAAAAAATATATGTAATCAAAGGAGAACACTGGAACAACCACAACTATGATTATTCATCAAACTGTTTCTGAATCATTAACTGTGTAAGGCTAGTGGTTAATTAGGAAATTGCGAGGTGTCGGAACAAAATGTGAGCCGAGAGGGAGGGTGACCTGGGGGGGCTCTTAGGGACCGGACATAGGAAAAAAAGAAAATCACCTTTATAATAAAAGAATTGCATGCATATAGAGGTGCTTGAAGAAGTTGAACACATGGGGATTACTTTTTTTTAAAGTTTAGGGTCTGGGATTTTTTGTTGCCTTTCATAAACACATTTCTTGCAATTCTACATAATTTTAGATGACTGGGGACTTGAGCAGAATCTTATTTAATACGTCACAAATGATTGAAATTACATTCTACTTTGACACTGACAAACAGAATCTGAGACCAATAAAAACGACCTTGTATTGAATCCATCAATAGCCTAGACCAGGGATCATCAACTCGATTCAACCGCGGGCCGATTGTTTCTTAAGCGGATGGTCGGGGGGCCAGATCATAATTACAAATCATATGTAGACTGCAAAGAATCGACCGCAAGAATCCCAAACAAACATAATGTTTGACTAAAACAAAATCCTTTCAAACCTGGCTTGCGTTTGTATACGATCACATCTCTATTATGCGTGGGAATACTTTGGAACAAATGTCTTAAATTAAAATCACTTGGAGTGGATTACCCAGAGTTTTTAGTCTTTTATGTCCAACAATGAAAATTCACTCAAAAATTTGTACTTTTTGCTCATGTAACATAAAACCTTATGCAAGCTGCGACTTGCTTGAACACGCACATACTAAATTCTTAATCGCTGCGACTTGCTTGAACACGCACATACTCAATTCTTCATTTCTGCAACTTGCTTGAACACGCACGTACTCAATTCTTCATCGCTGCGACTTGCTTGAACACGCACGTACTCAATTCTTCATGTCTGCGACTTGCTTGAACACGCACGTACTCAATTCTTAATTTCTGCAACTTGCTTGAACACGCACGTACTCAATTCTTCATTTCTGCAACTTGCTTGAACACGCACATACTCAATTCTTCATCGCTGCGACTTGCTTGAACACGCACATACTCAATTCATCATTTCTGCAACTTGATTGAACACGCACGTACTCAATTCTTCATTTCTGCAACTTGCTTGAACACGCAAGTACTCAATTCTTCATTGCTGAGACTTGCTTGAACACGCACATACTCAATTCTTCATTTCTGCAACTTGCTTGGAACACGCACGTACTCAATTCTTCATCGCTGCGACTTGCTTGAACACGCACGTACTCAATTCTTCATTTCTGCAACTTGCTTGAACACGCAGGTACTCAATTCTTCATCGCTGCGACTTGCTTGCTTGTTGAGATTTTTAATCACATTTGGCTGCGTTTCATTCAATTTTTTATGTTGGTTTGATCGCTGGGGAGGCACTAGTAATATCTACAGTTTTCGGTTTGACTATTTGTTTCAAGTGTGTTAGTCTATAAATAAATCTCTTTGCCAGAATTCGTCATCTCTCCTATGTCTTATTTGACGAGCAGTTGTTCTGAAATGTTTATTGCTTGCCTTCATTTGACTCCCTCCTCTATGTTTAATTTAACACACATACATTAATTATTCATTTTGGGTTCATTTCGGGTTGCCAAACGTGAAGTTTGTTCTACAGAAAGTATTAGACTCTGATGTGTGCCACAGAAATGATTTGACTCCAGAAAAATAAGGAAATTGGAAGGGAGGGAGAATCTCAGGTTTTCAGCCAAACTGTTGCAGCTTTCCAATATTTGTTTGTAATTTATTGTCTTTTTATATTTAATTTATTGTCATTTTATATCTTATTATGCAAATATCTAAATTTGTATTTCTTATTTAATGTTTGTTAACAAACTTAACTTTCAATTATGTTTTGTTATTGTGAGATAATATTTGTGTATTATCAATATTTTCTAAAACATTACAAAATGTTTCTAAAATAAATGTTCATGTTTCTTTATACTCTAATTTTATTTTCTGTGGCACACACTACTGGTCAACATGAGCTACCAAAATGATTCTGAAGTGTGCCAGGCCTTGCAGTCCCAAGATAGAAAGTGGGGGGGATTTCGGGAGGCAAGAAAATAGTTCTAATTTCTTTATGTTTGTGGCTAGATTCAAATACTTTCTGCAGCACACATCAGAGTCACATACTTTCTATAGAAGAAACTTCACATCAGGATAGGCAACCAAAATGAATAATTAATGTATGTGGGTTATATTAAAACAGAGGAGGGAGTAAAATGTAGGCAAGCAATAAACATTTCAGAACAACTACTAGTTGATTAAGGGAGAGATGACGAATTCTGGCAAAGAGATATATTTATAGACTAATAAACTTGAAACAAATAGCCAAACCGAAAACTGCAGACATTACTAGTGCCTCCCCGCAATCAAACCGACATAAAAATTAAATGAAACGCAGCCTAACGTGATCAGAAATCTCAACTAGCAAGCAAGTCACAGCAATGAAGAATTGAGTACGGGGGGGGGGTTCTGGCAGGGGGGGGATATTTTCGGCACAACATCGGAAAAAATTGAGAGGTGCTGGATCATTAGTCCAAAGAAGACCTAAAGATACATCTAAGTGATCTAAGCAAAGACTTACCCATCAGTGTAGCTAAAGTACACATTCTCAAACTCCACTTTTCCCAGTTTATAGAGAAGGTTCCCTGCATTCACCACGTCCTTCACCTGAAGGGAAGTCAAAGTAAATCTATTTGACCAAAAAACTATTTCCCGTAATGCAGTGCAAAGAACTCTTGACAGACACCAAAATGCTGGTCATTGACTCTCGGCGAAATTGGTCAGCTCCTCGATTAAGTTCTAGGTCCACACATGTTAAGAGAAGAAATCAATTGCTAGACAAAGGAGTGGAACTGGAACAAGGAGCTCCACTCTCTCTGTTCACAAATTACGGGCAGAAAGTCTATCCCACTTCTGAAATTCGAAAGATGCTAAGACCTGCGTAATCGTGATTTGTCCAAATAACCTCAAACACTGGAACTACTACTGCTCGTTATCTTACGCATCCCAATCTCTCGGTTAACACGCATAATCTTCCCATGAGAGATTGGTCAACATTAGTCATCGACAACCAATTTCAAAATTACCTCCTCTTCTTCGGTGAAGAGCTTAAACATGCTCTCCATGTCGATGAAGGACTTCTGGATGATTCTGTGGAGGATGAAGACCAATGTATTATACAAAGTCCATTTTGCATTATGGGTACTGTAATACATGACGGCTTTCATAGATTTATCTCAATAGTCTAGCTTCATTTGCTTGTGTCTTTCCTGATCTAGTAACACATGACAGGTGAAGCAATATGCTTTTAGCTGTAAGTGATAGCCATAAAGGAGACTAAGGAAGGATTTAAGGAAGTAGAATTGAAACTCAGCCCATAACACCTCTTACCTATAGTAGGTTCCAAACCAGTTGAGAGGGGTGTAGAGCTGGATGATGTAGGTGCCAAAGAGGATAAAGTCTCCAAGCTGGGGATAGAGGGCACTAACCTAGTTAAATGTATCATAACACTTCACACACCATATTTATTATTAAGAAAAACGTGTAACATCACTCAGTGTTATAGGATTTCTTTCTTCAAACATGCATTTTTCAAGCATGAAACCATAGCAAGGCTGCTTGGCCTTATAGTGATGCAATACGTCTATGTTTTGCATTTGTATTGATTTTGTTTGTCTGCAAGGCAAGCTGCAAGAATAATTTCCTTATTAGAGTACAATGAAGATTTAGAATCTAATGTAGGACATAGAGACGAAAAACAGCGTAGCCCTAGCATAGTGAAAGAGAAAAACGGCCTGAGATTGGTGATTGGTGAGACTGTTGAGCTTTTCGCACTACTGAGCCAAACCCAGCTGCAGTGACCTGGTTATGCCTCTACACATTCACCGTAGTTGCTGGAACCATGCTGAAAAGCACAATGTGAAAAGAGCCAGCAGTTTGTTTTAGAATGGCTCAATAGTGTGAAAAAGGTAACAAAATGAATATCAAGGCCCTTAACATGAAGTTGTAAAATACTGAACTCCCCTTTAAAATGGGTTCTCATCCTGAAAGTGTTTAACAAAAACCAAACCAGTTTTACAGTTGTTCCTGGCTCATTGACTATTATTGTCAGGGTGAGGAACTGTTACATTCATTTGTAAAATACTGTCATTTCAGCAAGCCAAGACATCCACCTGCTCAGATATTTCTGAAATTGCTTTTGTAGTTAGAAACAGATAACATTTGCATTCCTGTAAAATTATTTTGTTATATTTTAATCTCTGAGAAATTAAGAATTAATTCCATCCAAATATGCCCTTTTAATCATTATGATTCACATAATATTCAACAAATATAGCAGTGGGGTATGTTGAGAATTTTTTTTACATTCAGCATCGCTACGTCAAGGGAAATATACCATTATTTCTGGCAAAGATTTCAACAGTACACACACTACATGACCAAAAGTAGGTGGACACCTGCTCGCCGAACATCTCGTTCCAAAATCACGGGAATTATTTTTGAGTTGGTCCCCCCTTTGCTGCTGTAACAGCCGCCACTCTTCTGGGAAACAAAGTACTGAGTAAAGGGTCTGAATACTTACATAAATGTGATATAATTTTCTTTTTTTATATACATTTCCTAAAAAAACTGTTTTTGCTTTGTTATTATGGGGTATTGTGTGTAGATTGTTTTTACCCCCTCATCAATGTAATAACCCTACATTTTAGAATAAGGCTATAACGTAACAAAATATATTATTTAATGACAAAGCAAAAAAATGTTTTTGAAATGTTTGCTAATGAAATATCAAGTTTACAAATAAGTATTTGGTCAATAACAAAAGTTTATCATCTCAATACTTTGTTATATACCCTTTGTTGGCAATGACAGAGGTCAAACGTTTTCTGTAAGTCTTCACAAGGTTTTCACACACTGTTGCTGGTATTTTGGCCCATTCCTGCATGCAGATCTCCTCTAGAGCAGTGATGTTTTGGGGCTGTTGCTGGGCAACACAGACTTTCACATCCCTCCAAAGATTTCTATGGGGTTGAGATCTGGAGACTGGCTAGGCCAGTCCAGGACCTTGAAATGCTTCTTACGAAGCCACTCCTTCGTTGCCCGGGTGGTGTGTTTGGGATCATTGTCATGCTGAAAGACCCAGCCACGTTTCATCTTCAATGCCCTTGCTGATGGAAGGAGGTTTTCACTCAAAATCTTACGATACATGGCCCCAATCATTCTTTCCTTTACACGGATCAGTCGTCCTGGTCCCTTTGCAGAGAAACAGACCCAAAGCATGATGTTTCCACCCCCATGCTTCACAGTAGGTATGGTGTTCTTTGGATGCAACTCAGCATTCTGAGTTTTTACAAAAAGTTGTATTTTGAATTAATCTGACCATATGACATTCTCCCAATCTTCTTCTGGATCATCTAAATGCTCTCTAGCAAACTTCAGACGGGCCTGGACTTGTACTGGCTTAAGCATGGGGACACGTCTGGCACTGCAGGATTTGAGTCCCTGGTGGTGTAGTGTGTTACTGATGGTAGGCTTTGTTACTTTGGTCCCAGGTCTCTGCAGATCATTCACTAGGTCCCCCCTTCTGGGATTTTTGCTCACCGTTCTTGTGATAATTTTGACCCCACGGGGTGAGATCTTGCGTGGAGCCCCAGATCGAGGGAGATTATCAGTGGTCTTGTATGTCTTCCATTTCCTAATAATTGCTCCCACAGTTGATTTCTTCAAACCAAGCTACTTACCTATTGCAGATTCAGTCTTCCCAGCCTGGTGCAGGTCTACAATTTTGTTTCTGGTGTCCTTTGAAAACTCTTTGGTCTTGGCCATAGTGGAGTTTGGAGTGTGACTGTTTGAGATTGTGGACAGGTGTCTTTTATACTGATGACAAGTTCAATCAGGTGCCATTAATACAGGTAACGAGTGGAGGACAGAGGAGCCTCTTAAAGAAGAAGTTACAGGTCTGTGACAGCCAGAAATCTTGCTTGTTTGTAGGTGACCAAATACTCATTTTCCACCATAATTTGCAAATAAATTAATAAAAAATCCTACAATGTTGTTGTAACCGGCTGCGACCGGGAGGTCCGTGGGGCGACGCACAATTTGCCTAGTGTCGTCCGGGTTAGGGAGGGTTTGGCCGGTAGGGAAATCCTTGTCTCATCGCGCACCAACGACTCCTGTGGCGGGCCAGGCGCAGTGCACGCTAACCAAGGCTGTCAGGTGCACGGTGTTTCCTCCGACACATTGGTGCAGCTGGCTTCCGGGTTGGATGCTCGCTGTGTTAAGAAGCAGTGCGGCTTGGTTGGGTTGTGTATCGGAGGACGCATGACTTTCAACCTTCGTCTCTCCTGAGCCGTACGGGAGTTGTAGCGATGAGACAAGATAGTAGCTACTAAACAATTGGATACCACAAAATTGGGGAGAAAAAATAACAATAAATCCTACAGTGATTTTCTGGATTTTTTTTCTCACATTTTGTCTGTCATAGTTGAAGTGTACCTATGATGAAAATTACAGGCCTCTCTCATCTTTTTAAGTGGGAGAACTCGCACAATTGGTGGGTGACTAAATACTTTTTTTGCCCCACTGTATGTCCGGAAGCTTACAGGTGCCTTGGTGGAAAAGGGGGGTAACATCTCACAGAAAGAACTGGCAAATCTGGTGCAGTCCATGAGGAGATGCACTGTAGTACTTAATGCAGCTGGTGGCCACACCAGATACTGACTGTTACTTTTGATTTTTACCCCACCTTTGTTCAGGGACACATTATTCCATTTCTGTTAGTCACATGTCTGTGAAACTTATTCAGTTTATGTCTCAGTTGTTGAATCTTGTTATGTTCATACAAATATTTACACATGTTAAGTTTGCTGAAAAGAAACGCAGTTGACAGTGAGGACGTTTCTTTATTATTATTATTTATTTATTGAAGATTATATAAATCCTTATAAATTAAAATAGCCAATTTGGGTGCAAATCAATTAGCTTAATTTATCCTAGATCAAATTATACATTTCAACAAAACAATGTTTCAGGAATGCTAATCTTATCTGTTTCTAACTAAAGAAAGATTTCAGCACAATCTGAGAAAGTGGGTGTCAAAATCCTCTTTCTTCTCCTTTTCGAGGTGGAATGACCCTTAAGCTAGCAAGCACTCTGAGCTCAGTACCTTAAACTTGCCCTCCTGGAAAAAGTAGGCACAGAGCAGTGAGCCTGTCAGTAGGCCTGAGCCAATAATCAGGTTCTGGGTCTGGTTCAGGAAGGCCAGGGAGGCTTGGGACTTCCATTCTGAAATCTAGGATGGGAGGGGACAGACAGACAGAATGCAAATGCAACATTACAATCAATATAGTTATAGCCTGGTCCCAGATCTGCTTGTGCTGTCTTGCCAACTCCTATAGTCATTGTTATGCAGACCATAAATACAACATTATAATAAATAGAGTTAAAGCCTGGTCCCAGATCTGCTTGTGCTGTCGAAAAGACCTGGAAACAACAGATTTACAAAAGGTAAAGAGCAACGTCTACTGGTGGCCGTTCTAAAATCATAGCACATCAATAAATGGCAAGCTCAATCAATCAACATTTCAATCAAATTTATTTTAGAAAGGCCTTTTTACATCAGCAGTTGTCACAAAGTGCTTATATAGATACCCCAGCCTAAAAGCCCATAGAGCAAACAATGCAGATGCACAAGCACATGGAAAAACTCCATAGAAAGGAAGGCAGAAACCAGGCTCTGCGAGGTGGCCAGACCTCTTATTGCTGTGCATTATAAGAGTACATGGCCATCAAGGCCAGATCTTTCTTCAAGACATTCAAATTTTCATCTATGACCAGTAGGGTCAGTGGTTATAGAGGGTGCAACAGTTCAGCATCTCAGGAGTAAATGCTGGCTTTTCATAGCCAAGCATTCAAAGGTTGAGACATCAGGTCGGGGGGGTAGAGATGGAGAAGCATCTAAGGTGGTCAAACACATCTACCCGAATAACCAAAGCAAGCACTCTGGTGTAACTTTACACAGATCTACATTCTCAACTCTTCAGCGTTTGACATCTATAGTCGCTTTGGATAAAAGCGTCTGCTAAATGGCATATATTATTATTATTATTATATTAGATTACCTGATACTTCAGGATGGCGTCCTCAAAGCGGTTCACTTCATAATTTTCTGCATTGTAGTACTTCACCTGTTGGAAAAACAGTCATGAAGCAACTTTGAAGCTGCAAAAATGTAATGTGTTTGTGGACAGCTTCATGTGCCAGGTAGGATAGGATAAGTAATCCCTCTCACCCCCCTTTAAGATTTAGATGCACTATTGTAAAGTGACTGTTCCACTGGATGTCTTAAGGTGAATGCACCAATTTGTAAGTCGCTCTGGATAAGAGCGTCTGCTAAATGACTTAAATGTAATGTAAATGTGGGGATTCTGGATTGTGTTCATTAGGCACCCAACAGACTTAAACAGGGAGAGACTACCTGGACTTATTTTTCATTTTCTGTTGCAAAAGATTTTTTTACATTTTCATTTGTGTGTCCTGTGGTGGTTATTTCTTTATTATCAAATGAGGAGAAACAAACTTATCACACAAGTCAGAGTTGTACTTAAACAAAAATATTTATGAACTTATTAATAAGGAAAGCAGGTCATGATGTGAGTGCTCTGCAATAACAAGGCTGGTCAACCCAACACTCTTGACTGTTGGGTTGTGAGCCCTGACACAAAGAATACAAAGATATTGTATAGCAAAGATACACCCACTTAGTTTACATGACAAACAACAGATATGTGGAATGGGTCACAAGGTGAGACTTGATATAAGAGAAAGGAGTATCCCCCAGCCAAATAGTATTTGTCATGTAGACTTTTCTTATTGTACAGAAACCAGAGTTTGGCCCCTAAGACAAGGTTTCTCTCATACCAGAGGCATCTCTCCCTGGTACCTAACAGTAAACAAACACCAAATCATTCTATGAAATGCATGCTGTAGGAATTCATCACCAAACCATTCATAAATCAAAGGCTCCTCTCAGTTCACACACACAGATAAGTGAGTACTAATAGAACCCTATTCTATTGCATAAAACAACCATTTGATGCAATAACAGTATTATAACTTAATCTTGTAATTTCTCCACTATAGTACTAATGAACACGACCCAAGTATTGAGGTTATAAGTCAATGGGAGCATCTCCGTACCGTCTCAAAGTTGAGCAGGGAGTCCACTGCCTTGGACTTGGCGTTGTTGTCCTGGGTGTTCATGTCTCGCCTGTACTTAGTCCTCCATTCCGTGATGATGATGGTAAGGGCTGGAGCAATAGATTGATGAATCATTATGAAATATTACATTGTTAATACCAGGGGTTGGAACCCGTTCAGGGGAGCAGAACCAAAAAAAAAAAAAAATGAAGAAGGAAACTGATCTCTAGTGTTCCGGAATATAACCATTCTTTTAAAATCTTGAGAACCAGTTAATAATGAATGTTATTTTTGGTTCCAAAAATATTCCTCCCGATCTATTATGTTTATATAATTCTGTAAAGTTATAATGATAGTTATTGAGCACCACAGTATGAGCCATAATACCCATAAAATCTAGCGGTCAAACAAATGGTTCCAAAAAAAATGGCGCCGAGAAGAAGGCTGACATGTCTCCAACAGATTGTGTTTTTTTGTTTGTTTATTTGCTCTCGTTTGAACTATTTTTAAACTTATTATTTTGTACATAATGTTGCCGTTTACCGTCTCTTATGACCAAAAATAACTTCTGGACTTCAGGACTGCGATTACTCACCACAGACTGACAGAATCCTTTTTTTCTCTTAACGAGTCAAACGAGCCCAAAGCCAACGACATACTGCTTTCCAGGGAACAGGCCCAGATCCCCGTGATATGCATGAAAAGGAGGTGGAGAAAAAGGGGCCAGAGGGCAGGCTGCCTTTTGAGAATTTGTAGGTGATCGAATAACTCACTTCCATCCATTCTGCTAGCAAACGTGCAATCTTTGTAAATAAAATAGATGACCTATGTGCACGTTTAAACTACCAACAGGACATTCAAAAATGTAATATCTTATGCTTCACGGAGATGTGGCTGAAAGACGACACTATCAACATACAGCTGGCCGGCAGAATAGAACAGCGGCGTCTTGTAAGACAAGGGGCGGCGGTCTATGTATTTTCAGAAATAACAGCTGGTGCACGATATCTAAGGTAGTCTCGAGCTATTGCTCGCCTGAGGTAGAGTATCTCATGATAAGCTGTAGACCACACTATCTACTTAAGAGTTTTCATCTGTATTTTTCGTAGCTGTTTAGACACCCCCACAAAGGGAAGCACAGCCGAAAGCTGCCCAGCGTCAAGAGTCTACCAGACGAGCTAAACTACTTCTACGCTCACTTTGAGGCAAATAACACTGAAAAATGCATGAGAGCACCTGCTGTTCCGGAAGACTGTGAGATCACCCTCTCCACAGCCGATGTGAGTAAGACCTTTAAACAGGTCAACATTCACAGACAGATTACCAGGACGTGTACTCTGAGCATGTGCTGACCAACTGGCAAGTGTCTTTTACTGACATTTTCAACCTCTCCCTTTCAAATTCTGTAATACCAACATGTTTTAACCTTTTGTGACTAGGGGGCAGCATTTTCATTTTTGGAAAAATAACATTCCCGTAGTAAACAGGATATTTTGTCAGGACAAGATGCTAGAATATGCATATAATTATAAAGAATACTAAAAGTAACCTGCAAAAATGACTACCGACCCGTAGCACTCATGTCTGTAGCCATGAAGTGCTTTGAAAGGCTGGTCATGGCTCACATCAACACCATTATCCCAGAAACCCTAGACCCACTCTAATTTGCATAATGCTCCAACTGATCCCCAGATGATGCAATCTCTATTGCACTCCACACTGCCCTTTCCCACCTGGACAAAAGGAACACCTATGTGAGAATGCTATTCATTGACTACAGCTCTGCATTCAACACCATAGTGCCCTCAAAGCTCATCAATAAGCTAAGGACCCTGGGACTAAACACCTCCCTCTGTCACTGGATCCTGTACTTCCTGACAGGCCGTCCCCAGGTGGTAACAGGTGGTAAGGGTAGGCAACAACACATCTGCCACGCTGATCCTCAACACAGGGGCCCCCCAGGGGTGTGTGCTCAGTCCCCTCCTGTACTCCCTGTTCACTCATGACTAAACGGCCAGGCACGACTCCAACACTATCAATAAGTTTGCAGATTGAGGCAATAGTGGTAGTCCTGATCACAGACAATGACGAGACAGCCTATAGGGAGGAGGCCCGAGACTTTGCAGTGTGATTCCAGGATAACAAACTCTCCCTCAACGTGACCAAGACAAAGGAGATGATTGTGGACTACAGGAAAAAGGGCACCGAGCACGCCCCCATTCTCATCGACGGGGCTGTAGTAGAGCAAACTAATATGGTCCAAGCACACCAAGACAGTCGTGAAGAGGGCACAACAAAACCTTTTCCCCTTCAGGAGACAGAAAAGATTTGGCATGTGTCCTCAGATCCTCAAAGGGTTCTACAGCTGCACCATCGAGAGCATCCTAACTGGTTGCATCACTGCCAGGTATGGCAACTGCTCTGCCTTGCTGTTACTCAATGTTTATTATCTATGCATAGTCACTTTACCCCTACTTACATGTACACATTACCTCAATTACCTTGACTAACCTGTACCTCCGCACATTGACTCAGTACCGTTACCCCTGTAGAGAATATAGCCTTATTATTGTTATTTGTAGTGTTGTTGTTTTTTTTATACATTAGTTTATTTAGTAAATATTTCACAGAAAGGTTATATTTGGCACATGTGAACAATTGGAACCATTTCCCTGTTTGACCGCTAGGTTTTATGGGAATTATGACACCTTCACCGTGGGGCTCTATAGCTCAAGCACATTCTAGTTCACGTCATGTCATGATGATGTTCAGCGCTTAAAGCAAAGCACCCTCCATGTCCACCTCTCTCTCTCGCTCTCCCCCACCGGTGAAATTTCAGTCGCATCTCACACCTGCACTTATCTGTAATGTAAATCTGACCAATCAAAAATGTAAACTACTAGCTGGATCACTGAGATTAGGATCTGTACTTATCTATTTCATAATGATGTTTTTTGATCAGATATTATGCATTTTACCACCATTTTTTTTTACAAAATTCACATTACCGCAACAGTTTAAAAAAAGTTATAAACAAATACATTTATAATATTATTTATAATTGCTCCCACAATGAAAAGGCCAGAGTTAAACATAACACTGAAAATACATTGAACACTAAAATATATATATTTTAAATTCCCCCAAAAAGTGGATGAAAAGGCCAAGTGGGGTAAAGGGGCTGTTATAGAAGAACAACCTCATTCTGAAGATACACTACCGTTCACTTAGAAATGTCCTTGTTTTTGAAAGAAAAGACCATTTTCTACACATCAAATTGATCAGAAATACAGTGTAGACATTGTTCCATTTTTTTGTGGAATATCTACATAGGTGTACAGAGGCCAATTATCAGCAACCATCACTCCTGTGTTTCAATGGCACATTGTGTTAGCTATTTGAAGTTTATCATTTTAAAAGGCTAAGTGATCATTAGAAAAAACTGTTGTGCTGATTAAAGCAGCAATAAAAGTTGCCTTCTTTAGACTAGTTGATTATCTGGAGCATCAGCATATGTGGGTTCGATTACAGGCTCAAAATGGCCAGAAACAAATAACTTTCTTCTGAAACTCGTTAGTCTATTCTTGTTCTGAGAAATTAAGGCTATTCCATGCGGGAATTGCCAAGAAACTGAAGATCTCGTACAACTCCCTTCACAGAATAGCGCAAACTGGCTCTAACCAGAATAGAAAGAGAGCTGAGCAACAACTGAGCAAGAGGACATTTGGAGGACATTTGACTCAGATCAGATTATTATTACCTTAGAAATATAACTGAATTGGTTCTGGAAAGGAGGCCGTGTACTCACTGAGGTAGAGGAACATACAGACGAATATGATGAGTCCGAACCAGGCGTTGAAGTAGGTGATGAAGTAGATGATGGAGATGACGATATCTGCGATGGTGGGGAAGATGCTGAATACAATGTAGCTGTGGAGAGAAAGAGAGGGAGTCCAGGTTTACCTCTGGGTTCAGACACAGAAATTCAGACATTCAGACACAGGAAACTACAGACTGTCCAGAGGTCAGGATAACACTAAGAAACTAAGACATACTGCAGTCGTGGCCCAAAATTGAGAATGAAACAAATATTAATTTTCACAGTCTGCTGCCTCAGGTTGTATGATGGCAATTTGCATATACTCCAGAATGTTATGAATAGTGATCAGATGAATTGCAATTAATTGCAAAGTCCCTCTTTGCCATGCAAATGAACTGAATCCCCCCCCCAAAATTCCACTGCATTTCAGCCCTGCCACAAAAGGACCAGCTGACATCATGTCAGTGATTCTCTTGTTAACACAGGTGTGAGTGTTGACGAGGACAAGGCTGGAGATCACTCTGTCATGCTTATTGAGTTCGAATAACAGACTGGAAGCTTCAAAAGGAGGGTGGTGCTTGGAATCATTGTTCTTCCTCTGTCTACCATGGTGAGATGCAAGGAAACACGTGTCGTCATCATTGCTTTGCACAAAAAGGGCTTCACAGGCAAGGATATTGCTGCCAGTAAGATTGCACATAAATCAACCATTTATCGGATCATCAAGAACTTCAAGGAGAGCGGTTCAATTGTTATGAAGAAGGCTTCAGGGCGCCCAAGAAAGTCCAGCAAGGGCCATGACCGTCTCCTAAAGTTGATTCAGCTGCGGGATTGGGGCACCACCAGTACAGAGCTTGCTCAGGAATGGCAGCATGCAGGTGTGAGTGCATCTGCACGCACAGTGAGGCTAAGACTTTTGGAGGATGGCCTGATGTCAAGAAGGGCAGCAAAGAAGCCACTTCTCTCCAGGAAAAACATCAGGGACAGACTGATATTCTGCAAAAGGTACAGGGATTGGACTGCTGAGGACTGGGGTAAAGTCATTTTCTCTGATGAATCCACTTTCCGATTGTTTGGGACATCTGGAAAAAAGCTTGTCTGGAGAAGACAAGGTGAGCGCTACCATCAGTCCTGTGTCATGCCAACAGTAAAGCATCCTGAGACCATTAATGTGTGGTGTTGCTTCTCAGCCAAGGGAGTGGGCTCACTCACAATTTTGCCTAAGAACACAGCCATGAATAAAGAATGGTACCAACACATCCTCCGAGAGCAACTTCTCCCAACCATCCAGGAACAGTTGCCTTTTCTAGCATGATGGAGCACCTTGCCATAAGGCAAAAGTGATAACTAAGTGGCTAGGGAAACAAAACATTAATATTTTGGGTCCATGGCCAGGAAACTCCCCAGACCTTAATCACATTGAGAACTTGTGGTCAATCCTCAAGAGGCGGGTGGACAAACAAAAACCCACAAATTCTGACAAACTCCAAGCATGGATTATGCAAGAATGGGCTGCCATCAGTCAGGATGTGGCCTAGAAGTTAATTGACAGCATGCCAGGGCGGATTGCAGAGGTCTTGAAAAAGAAGGGTCAACACTGCAAATATTGACTCTTTGACTCTTAATTGTCAATAAAAGCCTTTAACACTTATGAAATTCTTGTAATTATACTTCAGTATTCAATCGTAACATCTGACAAAAATATCTAAAAGACACTGAGGCAGCAGACTTTGTGAAAATTAATATTTGTGTCATTCTCAAAACTTTTGGCCACGACTGTACAGCGGGATGGATCATAGTTACACGGCCTGGCAAGTAGAAATGGAAGGTGGAATCAATTTTAAGGTGGAAAGGATAGAGCAAACACCAGAGGAAGCCGTATCTAAGCTTTGAGGATAAAGTAAATCAGATCAAATATGTACGTCCAAACACTTGAGATACGATTGATACTGAATAGTTCAAAAAGTGCAAAGCAAAGGGCAAGCTCAATCAAGCATACCTCAGACCAATGCTCCCTCAATTCTTTCAGCACTGAGCAAATTTCAGGTCTGCTGAACATTGTGAAAAATCTGTGCAAATTCCGGCGGGCGTTAAATGTGAACACTGAGGCTGTATCTACTTTAAGTTACAGTTAAGTGGTCAAGTAGGCTACTGTGGCTATTTGATCATAATGAAGGCCTACCAGTGGCCTACCATCAAAAACAATGGAGAAAATGTATCCCAAAACATTTTAACATGGAAATAATTGTTCTATCATCCAGCCTACAGTAGCAGCCAATGTGTGGTGTTTAATGTAGTCCTACATTCCAAGACACTTTTGAAAAAAAACATGCATGGCCTGACATGAACCTGTTTATCCACTTGTCCTTCAGACAAGGCAGTCTGAAAATGTTGTTGTGCTCTTTGATGCAAGAAACCACTTTACAAAATAAAATAATTATTCCCATACCATTATTATAGAGAATCAGACAAATTATTCTACCCTCTGCCTATTGGCTACTTAGCTTATTCAAGCCTGTCTCAAAATACAACACTGCCTCTAAGACAAAAATAACTTGATCTGACTCACTTTTCAAAGATAGCTAGAAATGCACACGTTTTGTTCTCTTGTAGGAAGCTATCGGCAGGGGTGGCAGGGTAGCCTAGTGGTTAGAGAGTTGGACTAGTAACCGAAAAGTTGCAAGTTCATATCCCCGAGCTGACATGGTACAAATCTGTCGTTCTGCCCCTGAACAGGCAGTTAACCCACTGTTCCTAGGCCTTCATAGAAAATAAGAATTTGTTCTTAACTGACTTGCCAAGTTAAATAAAGGTTAAAAAAATATATATTTTTTTTTTTAATCACTCCCCATTGCTGACTACAAATTATCGATAACTGGGCTAATAAGTCACTCACTAGCAAAGGATTTGAACAAATGTGCACAGGTGGCTACATGTAGCTCTCACCTTAATCTCAAAACAAGCACATCTTCTAATGACCGCTCATGCTGTAAACACTGTCCAGTTCAAAGTGAATGGCACAGGTTCCATATATGGCAATGGTCTATTTGCATATAGGCCTACTGCAGCTCTGATTGGTTGTGGTGCACCGGTCTGTGTATAGAGTACGGGCCTTGTCAATCCGATGCATTCTCCCTACAACAAAATCTCTTGGATAGTTAGTTTTGCATACTAAGTCTTGCATAGTGTTTGACATATACGACCTGTGTCTGAATGTCACGCCCTGGTTGAAATATATTGTGTTTATCTTCATTTATTTGGTCAGGCCAGGGTGTGGCATGGGTTTTTGTATGTGTTGTGTTGGTATTGGGATTGTAGCTTAGTGGGGTGTTCTAGTTAAGTCTATGTCTGTCTGAAGTAGTTCTCAATCAGAGGCAGGTGTTTATCGTTGTCCCTGATTAGGAACCATATTTAGGCAGCCATATTCTTTGAGTGTTTCGTGGGTGATTGTCCTTAGTGTCCTGATGTTTCTGTCTCTGTGTTTGCACCAGACAGGACTGTTTAGGTTTTCACTTTTCATGTTTTGTTTAGTCTGTTCATGTATAGTCGTCTTTATTAAAAACATGAATAACCACCACGCTGCACGTCCGCCTCTCTTTCACCAGAAGAAAACCCTTACAGAATCACCCACCACAACAGGACCAAGCAGCGTGGTAATGGGCAACAGCAAAAGCAGCAGCGAGAAGGAACAGGACATGGGAGCAGGATCTGGACTACACAACTTGGGAGGAGATAGACAGGTGGGCGGTCGACCCAGGGAGAGTGCCGGAGCCCGCCTGGGATTCGATGGAGCAGTGTGCGGAAGGTTACAGGAGAATGAGGTTGGCGAAGCAAGCACGGCGGCGTGGACGGAAGCCCGAGAGTCAGCCCCAAAAATGTATTGGGGGGGGGGGGGGGAACAGGGAGAGTGTGGCAGAGTCAGGAGTCAGACCTGAGCCAACTCCCCCTGTTTATTGTAAGGAGCCAAGGAGGAAACCAGAGCCCGTGTTGGAGGTGAGCGAAGCAGAGACTGTGAAGGAGTTAATGGGGAGATTGGAGGAGAGAGATATGAGGGAGTTGCTGTGTTGGTGTTTTAAACATGGAATTCGCCCGACGGAGCGTGTCGGGGATTTGATGGCACCTGGATCAGCGCTCCACACTCGTCCTGAGGTGCGTGTTAGTCGGCTGGTGAAGTTGGTGCCAGCCTCACGCACCAGGCCTCCTGTGCACATCCCTAGCCTTGCACGTCCTGTGCCAGCACTGCTCTCAAGATCTCCAGTACGCCTTCACGGTCTAGCCCATCCTATGCCACCTCCACACACCAGCCCTCCGGTGGCAGCTCCCCGCACCAGGCTTCCTGTGCGTGTCCTCGGCCCAGTACCACCAGTGCCAGCACCACGCATCAGGTCTACAGTGCGCCTCGCCTCTCCAGCGCTGCCGGAGCCTTTCTCCTCTCCTGCGCTGTAGGAGTCTCCCGCCTGTTCAGCGCTGCCCGAGCCTTCCTCCTCTCCTGCGCTGCTGGAGTCTCCCGCCTGTTCAGCGCTGCCAGAGCTGCCAGCCTGCATGGAGCAGCCTGAGCTGTCAGTCTGCATGGAGCAGCCTGAGCTGTCAGTCTGCATGGAGCAGCCTGAGCTGTCAGTCTGCATGGAGCAGCCAGAGATGTCAGTCTGCATGGAGCAGCCAGAGCTGTCAGTCTGCATGGAGCAGTCAGAGCTGTCAGTCTGCATGGAGCAGTCAGAGCTGTCAGTCTGCATGGAGCAGTCAGAGCTGTCAGTCTGCATGGAGCAGCCAGAACTGTCAATCTGCATGGAGCAGCCAGAGCTGTCAGTCTGCATGGAGCAGCCAGAGCTGTCAGTCTGCATGGAGTAGCCAGAGCTGTCAGTCTGCAAGGAGCTGTCAGTCTGCATGGAGCAGCCAGAGCTGTCAGTCTGCATGGAGCAGCCAGAGCTGCCAGTCTGCAAGAAGCCGCCAGAACTGTCAGTCTACATGGAGCAACCAGAGCCGCCAGTCAGCATGGAGCAGCCAGATCCGTCAGCCAGACTCTTCCAGATCTGCCAGTCAGCCAGACTCTTCCAGATCTGCCAGTCAGCCAGACTCTTCCAGATCTGCCAGTCAGCCAGACTCTTCCAGATCTGCCAGTCAGCCAGACTCTTCCAGATCTGCCAGTCAGCCAGACTCTTCCAGATCTGCCAGTCAGCCAGACTCTTCCAGATCTGCCAGTCAGCCAGACTCTTCCAGATCTGCCAGTCAGCCAGACTCTTCCAGATCTGCCAGTCAGCCAGACTCTTCCAGATCTGCCAGTCAGCCAGACTCTTCCAGATCTGCCAGTCAGCCAGACGCTTCCAGATCTGCCAGTCAGCCAGACGCTTCCAGATCTGCCAGTCTCTTCCAGACTCTTCCAGATCTGCCAGACTCTTCCAGATCTGCCAGACTCTTCCAGACTCTTCCAGATCTGCCAGACTCTTCCAGATCTGCCAGACTCTTCCAGACTATTCCAGACTCTTCCAGACTCTGCCAGACTCTTCCAGATCCGCCAGTCAGCCAGACTCTTCCAGATCCGCCAGTCAGCCAGACTCTTCCAGATCCGCCAGTCAGCCAGACTCTTCCAGATCCGCCAGTCAGCCAGACTCTTCCAGATCCGCCAGTCAGCCAGACTCTTCCAGATCCGCCAGTCAGCCAGACTCTTCCAGATCCGCCAGTCAGCCAGACTCTTCCAGATCCGCCAGTCAGCCAGACTCTTCCAGATCCGCCAGTCAGCCAGACTCTTCCAGATCCGCCAGTCAGCCAGACTCTTCCAGATCCGCCAGTCAGCCAGACTCTTCCAGATCCGCCAGTCAGCCAGGATCTGCCAGAACCGCCAGCCAGCCAGGATCTGCCGGATCCAACTACCTGCCTGAGCTTCCTCTCAGTGCTGAGCTTCCTCTCAGTGCTGGGCTTCCTTTCAGTGCCGAGCTGCCCCTCAGTCCCGAGCTGCCCCTCAGTCCAGTGGGGTTCTGGGTGAGGACTACTAGGCCATGGTCGGCGGCGAGGGTGGACTATCCTAGGACGCGAGGAAGATGGACTAAGACATTGATAGAGTGGGGTCCACGTCCCACGCCGGAGCCCTCACCATGGACAGATGCCCACCCGGACCCTCCCTATTGTTTTGATGTGCGTCCGGGAGTCCGCACCTTAGGGAGGGAGGGGGGGGCTGTCACGTTTTTGTATGTGGTGTGTTGGTATTGGGATTGTAGCTTAGTGGGGTGTTCTAGTTAAGTCTATGGCTGTCTGGCTAGCTTCACATAGATGGGTCTGACCATTAATCAAATAAGAACTATTCTATAAATTAGGGTTATTTTAGATGATGATACTTAGCTATATAGTTAGCTAAGATAGCTAACTACAGCTACTGAAACAGATAATGTCATTTTGCTAGGTTTTTGGGGAAGAACATTGTTTGCATCCATGAGCAAGCTAGCTTTTTGTATGACCAGCAATGTAGGTGCGCGAGACAACTTTGCCAGCTTCATAGCACACGTATCGATGAATCATTGTGACATGAAATACGAGTGATAGTGTAATCAACGTGTAATAACTACGTAAAAAATGTATGAATGCGTTAAATCATTATGTGACTTGCAGTCATATTCAGGTCCTGATTGGTCTACAAGCTTATTTGACAAGTGAAATAGTGTTAAATATTATATTATTTGATACGCAAAAACCCAAACGCCATACCATAGAAATCCTGGTTGAGAATGAAATGACTGAACAAACGAACAATGGCACAGAAAGTAAGTGGCACAGCAAGTAAGTGAAAGAAATAGGTTTTGATGATGTTTTACTGGTAATGGGGACATACGTAAATGCCAACAAAATAACTTGTTGGTCAGTGTGGTGTGTGTGTGTGTGAGAAACTTTTATTTAACTAGGCAAGTCAGTTAAGAACAAATTCTTATTTACAATGACGGCCTACACCGGCAAAACCCAGACGACACTGGGCCAATTGTGCGCCGCCCTATGGGACTCCCAATCACGGCCGGATGTGATACTACCTGGATTTGAACCAGGGACTGTAGTGACGCCTCTTGCACTGAGATGCAGTGCCTTAGACCGCTGCGCCCATGTGTGTGTTTTAACTATTTAACTGTACTAGAATGCTTAAAAGGCTGATAAAATTGTAAATACCAGTTATCGGTATCGTTTTTTTTTACAAGGAAAATATCAGATACCGTCATATCGGTGCATCACTAATTATTAGCGTGCATGTAAACGTACTCATTGACACACACACAATTTATTATTATGAGACTCACCTGAGCAGGGTGTTGATGGAGGAGGTGCCGCGGTCGATGCTGCGCAGGACGTCCCCGGTGCGTCGGCCCAGGTGCCAGCGCAGTGACAGTGAGTGTAAGTGGCCGAACAGACGCACCTGCACCACCCGGTTGGTGTACTGCTGCACACGGATCCACAAGAAGGAGCGCAGGTTACTGATGAAGCCAGACGCACCTAGGAAAGAGAGGGGAAAGAAAGAGGGGGAAGGGGGAGAGGGAGAAAGGGGAGAGGGGTGAGAGAGCGAGGAAACAAAAGACAGAATTAAAATAACAGAACTCAAGGAATGAGAGAGAAAGAGAATATGGGGTGAAAGTCCCACTCACCTGCCCCTCCACCTTGCAGGATCTTGAGCAGGACATAGACACACACAGTGGTGACCAAGGTCTTCCAGCTGCTCCCATCAGTCAGCTCATTCACTGTGACAGAAAGAGAGGTTTTGAAAAGGAATGACAGTTTCAGGTCATCTTTTCTACAGTTGTGCTGGGTAGATATTCAGATGTCAGCCTCAATGATATCAAAGCCTTTTGAAAAAAAAGATGACCTGCAATGCAAACAATAAGGCTGTGACAACAACTAAGATCTTAAAAGGTATTCAGAAAAAAGCTGGTTCTTGGGGAGATGTTCAGAAACGAGGGAGGATCTCTCACCGATGTTCTTGTAGTAGATGGGGACAAAGACATTGATGACCCTCTCCAAACCAAGCAGGCACAGGCAGAGCAGCACCAGGCCCTGTAGTAGAATATTGCCCCGGGGCCACATGTAGGGCACCAGCAGACGCACCTTCTGCCCAAAGTCCTGCCAGGTAGACTGGGACTCCTCTGCCCCACTCAACAGGGGCTGAGGTAGAGATAGGGGTTATTATGGGACATGGTGGCACAGACAGACAAACAGACACTCATTACAAACTTACACACATACACAAATTGAATCAGGATATATTCTTATTTATACAGTCATTGGATATTATACACACATAAGGGATGTGTTTACTAGGTTACCTGGCCAGTGCCGCCCTCCACGTCACGTTCGTCCTCGTTGATCAGGAGCATATATGGTCTCCGTGGCAACCCCGGAGCCTTCAGGCCCAGGAAGAAGAGTGTTCCTGTGCCGAGGTAGCGCATCAACCACAGAGAGAACTCCACCTCAGGTAATGAATGAAAAATGCTTAGTCATAACTGATCCTTTAAAGAGGCAATCCGCAATTGAAACAATAACAAAGTGGGTACCCCGCCTGTTTTGGAAAAAAGCTGAGGGATCGGTCTGGAGAAATGAAACCACTCAAATTAATAGACCAAGCTATGTATGCAAGTACTGACCATCCATAATATAAAAATGTATTTGAATCATGCTTTGAGGCTATACAGTGTTTGTTAACGTTTACAAACATTGGAGTAAAACAATCTTATATTTTGGGTTCCGATGTGGTGTGAAAGTTGAACTAAGCTCATGAGGAATTTATAAACTACACCATCGTTCAAAAGTTTGGGGTCACTTAGAAATGTCCTTGTTTTTGAAAGAAAAGCACATTTTTGTCCATTAAAATAACATAAAATTTATCAGAAATACAGAAATACATTGTTAATGTTGTAAATTACTATTGTAGCTGGAAACAGCAGATTATTTTTTATAGAATATCTACATAAGCGTACAGAGGCCCATTATCAGCAACCATCACTCCTGTCTTCCAACAGCACGTTAATATTAGCTAATCCAAGTTTATAATTTTAAAAGGCTAATTGATCCTTAAAAAATCATTTTTCAATTATTTTAGCACAGCTGAAAAATGTTGTTTTGATTAAAGAAGCAATAAAACTGGACTTCTTTAGACTAGTTGAGTACCTGGAGCATCAGCATTTGGGTGTTCGATTACAGGCTCAAAATGGCCAGAAACAAATACCTTTCTTCTGAAACTCGTCAGTCTATTCTTGTTCTGAGAAATGAAGGCTATTCCATGTGAGAAATTGTCAATAAACTGAAGATCTCGTACAACGCTGTGTACTACTCCCTTCACAGAACAGCGCAAACTGTCTCTAACCAGAATAGAAAGACGAGTGAGAGGCCCCTGTGCACAACTGAGCAAGAGGACAAGTACATTAGAGTGTCTAGTTTGAGAAACGGACACCGATCCCGTAGAGGTTAATGATCCCAAGCCCAGAAAAAAAGCCCAAATGATTGTGCCGTTATCCAATACATGCTGTATATGATATAGGTTAATGCACATTACTCATGACAGAAAGACATAAAAGCCCATAGATGTAGCTAGCTATATGCTCTCTTCAGTAAATAAATTAAACAAGCTCCACTATGCTAATCTTTGAGTGCGAACTGTATTACCGTACTGTAATTTATGGACTGAAAATACACACATCGTTCAAGCCATGATTAAGCAGGGAGATAACATGCAATTCTGGTGCAGCACATGCGACCTCAAAGTTACAAGTAGCCTATACGCTAGTGAATTTGATTTGAACTTTGAAATATAAATTAGGGCCTATTTGTATAATTAGTAGGCTGACGCATATATACCTTTCATAATACTTCCCCTAAAGTTATTAGCCTACCTCATATCCTCTTGTTGCGTCATTCCTTCCTCGCATTCAACAGTTGTCCTTTATCTTCATCATTCTAATGACATCCTTAAATAATATAGGACTAGAATTAGATGCAGAAGGCTTTCAATTCTCTTCACGAAGATTAAATGGCTGTGGGTCTGAATAAATTACTGCTATAGCCTACCGCCATCGCACATTCGCTCTTCTTTAAAATGACCTGTGAGTTCTACAATGTCCATCAAGCTATTCTAGTCTAGCTTGTCCTGCATGGGACTCCTAAAGCTAAAGAGAGTTTTTTAACGCGAGATGCCAGTGGAGCACCGGTGAGTGCGTATCGCGCAAGAGAGCCTATAAGTTAGAAGCTTATTACGCATAACCCATCATTAAGTAACTAAATACAGGGCTAATACTGCATTGAATGTATTACCAGAAAGAGGTAGGCTAGGACATCTATTTACAGTATACACACTACATCTATACACACATATATACAGTTGAAGTCGGAAGTTTACATACACTTAGGTTGGAGTCATTAAAACTTGTTTTTCAACCACTCCACAAATTTCTTGTTAACAAACTATAGTTTTGGCAAGTCGGTTAGGACATCTACTTTGCATGACAGTAATTTTTCCAACAATTGTTTACAGACAGATTATTTCACTTATAATTCACTGTATTACAATTCCAGTGGGTCAGAAGTTCACAAACGCTAAGTTGACTGTGCCTTTAAACATTTTGGAAAATTCCAGAAAATGATGTCATGGCTTTAGAAGTTTCTTATAGGCTAATTGACATTGTTTGAGAATCAATTGGAGGTGTACCTGTGGATGTATTTCAAGGCCTACCTTCAAACTCAGTGCCTCTTTGCTTGACATCATGGGAAAATCAAAAGAAATCAGCCAAGACCTCAGAAAAAAAATTGTGGACCCCCACAAGACTTGTTCATCCTTGGGAGCAATTTCCAAACACCTGAAGGTACCACGTTCATCTGTACAAACAATAGCACGCAAGTATAAACACCATGGGACCAGGCAGCCGTCATACCGCTCAGGAAGAGATGCGTTCTGTCTCCTAGAGATGAACGTACTTGTGCAAAAAGTGCAAATCAATCCCAGTACAACAGGAAAGGACCTTGTGAAGATGCTGGAGGAAACAGGTACAAAAGTATCAATATCCACAGTAAAACGAGTCCGATATCGACATAACCTGAAAGGCCGCTCGGTAAGGAAGAAGCCACTGCTCCAAAACCGCCATAAAAAAGCCAGACTACGGTTTGCAACTGCACATGGGGACAAAGATCGTACTTTTTGGAGAAATGTCCTCTGGTCTGATGAAACAAAAATAGAACTGTTTGGCCATAATGACCATCGTTATGTTTGGAGGAAAAAGGGAGAGGCTTGCAAGCCGAAGAACACCATCCCAACCGTGAAGCACAGAGGTGGCAGCATCATGTTGTGGGGGTGCTTTGCTGAAGGAGGGACTGGTGCACTTCACAAAATAGATTGCAATAGATAATTATGTGGATATATTGAAGCAACATCTCAAAACATCAGTCAGGAAGTTAAAGCTTAGTCGCAAATGGGTCTTTCCAAATGGTCAATGACCCCAAGCATACTTCCAAAGTTGTAGCAAAATGGCCTAAGGACAACAAAGTCAAGGTATTGGAGTGGCCATCACAAAGCCCTGACCTCAATCCTATAGAAACTTTGTGGGCAGAACTGAAAGAGTGTGTGAACAAGGAGGCCTTCCAACCTGACTCAGTTACACCAGCTCTGTCAGGAGGAATGGGCCAAAATTCACCCAACTTGTTGTGGGAAGCTTGTGGAAGGCTACCCGACACGTTTGACCCAAGTTAAACTATTTAAAGGCAATGCTACCAAATACTAATTGAGTGTATGTAAACTTCTGACCCACTGGGAATGTGATGAAATAAATAAAAGCTGAAATTAATCACTCTCTCTACTATTATTCTGACATTTCACATTCTTAAAATAAAGTGGTGATCCTAGCTGACCTAAGACAGGGAATTTTTACTAGGATTAAATGTCAGGAATTATGAAAAATTGAGTTTAAATGTATTTGGTTAAGGTGTATGTAAACTTCCGACTTCAACTGTGTATTTATTTGGGGGAGTGTCCAGAGGGAGAGGGATGTGGAAGGGCAAGAGGGGGCAGTGACTCAGCACTTCTAGAGTTACTCATAGCTGAATAATGATCATGGCTCACCTCCCTTCCACTGTTGTGTCATGGTTGGAAAATCAGTTCCTATTTTAGCAGTCTACTTGTGAGAAACTGCTTTGAAATAGACTTTAAAAAAAACTACAACCACAAAGGATTTAGAGGTTATTAAGTAGGTACTTGAAAAGAACCATATTACATCGAGCCTATGTGTCCCATTTACATGGATATCACACCCTATGAGCAGACTAACTTAATTTTTTAGAAAGCCCACTACTACACTTGTGTAATGGAGTGTTGAAACTAAGTTTAATACTTATATCAAGCAACATTATATGTCAACATTTGAACAACCTCAGTGAAACTATGGAGTGGGATGGCAGTTTATCCTCACTGACGGTTGAGCTGTGGGGTTTATGTTTGTAACGTTGCAGATAGAAAGGCAATGAAAAGATCTTAACCTGACAGTTAAACATGTATGTTATACAACAATATATTTATTTCTGAAAGTCCTGTAATGCTACACCCTCCTAAACAGACTCCAGTGCATTATGTATAACAGACGTGCCTCTCTGAGTAATTTGTAGATTGAGGACATTCTATAATGTTACACCCTCCTGAACATACCCCTCCTCCTCTCTCACCTGCTTCTGTGTGTTCTCCAGGCCCCACCACCAGTAGGGGCTGGCCCAGGAGACGAAGGCCAGGTTCTCCGCTGAAAATGCCACAGCCCAGAAGAGCAGCAGCACCATGCTGTGGCCCTGTGTCCGGTCCCTCACCAGCACCCTCCTCCTCTCCAGCCTTAGCAGGGCCACTGCCCAGACCCAGCCCAGCATGGACAGGCATCCGTACAGCACCACATAGCCGGGGAGCTCCCCTCCTCCGGCTGCCCTCCACACCAGCCCCCCTAGGAACTGCAGCAGGAGGAGCAGGGAGACTGCCAGTTGGAGGCCGTAGAGGCGCGAGCGCGGCACGAACTTGGGCTCCATCTCGGTGCCGTAGCGGCGGTAGCAGACGCAGTGGAAGGCGCCGAAGAAGAAGGAGAGGGTAAGCAGGACGGTGGGCACCAGGGTGAAGTAGAAGCAGGGCGAGATGCCGCCCTCCAGCCAGGCTTCGGAGATGGAAGCGCTGGCCTCACAGTAGCTTTGCACTACCACCATGGTGGCTGGGAGCTGGGGAGACGGGGGAGGGGAAAGAGAGTATTCACTATAACAGACATATTACTACCACATTAAGCCTACACATAGGGCTCAAGATCAGAAACCTGGTCCGCATGTATGTTAAGAGATTTTAAAAAGGCAGGACAGGCAAAGAAAATCATACAGTAGACTGCATGAAATTAGTTTTCAAAAACAGTATTTTCACCGGACCGTATTTGTATCCTATTCTAAACTGCTATTCATGATGACATTCAACTAGTCTAACTTCTTCCATTCATAACTCTCCCAGCAGCGATTAAAAGTGAAGTTAGTCAACACAACAAACACCTGTTCATTATTTTGCTATACCCTACTTAATGTATCAGGGTCAAGAGCAGATTGAATCTCCTTGAGGTGTGTGTGTTGTACTATGAAGCAAAACACAGCAAGCATCTCTTCCAAGTCTATAATCATTCAACAGACTTCAATATGCCTAGGAGATCCATGACAGCCCTGCTATATCGGGCTGTGAACTTTACGATATGGTTAGTGCTTCCGTCATGGCTCCTAACAGCATCCCAGCCAGTCAGGTGAATCCACACCCCATAGTGTAATCTGGGGTGGGCGGTGGACCAATTCTGATTCATTCAAGGCACTTAAGACACCCAAAACACATCACATTTCATCAACTGATATTCATTCAAAATATCACACTAGAATTAGGTTACAGTGGTATGCCGACACATGTACCATGGAGTAGCTTGGCATGCTGGAACAAGCCCTCACAAGCTCCAGTTCAGAGAGGTCACTGTGCACATTGTAATTTCAACTAATACAATTATTAATTTGAATGTACATGACTTAATGAAAGAACAACTGCACTTTATTATCAAAACCCCCAAAAAACTATTAAACCCTATTACTCCATTGTTTTTGTTGTCATGTGATATGGAACAAATGCTTCAGATTATGTTTTACAAAAACGTTATGTGGCTGTTATGGAATCCTTTCTTGAGCACGACAGATATCATCATAGGAATCAAGATGCATATTCCCCTGTGGCATTTGTTTAGCCTGTTTTTCTTGGTGTCCATTTCTTTGACAGACAAACTAAACAGTCACTTTAAACAATGTGACTGTGACGACAGAGCGTCAGATTTACAGTAGTAATTTTTATCCAGCTACCATTTGTGGGTTTTTCAGTCAGTCAACCTATCAAGATAGCTAACGTTAGCTAAATTAGCTATCTTAGATCTGTTGCTGTTATAACAACACTCACCTTCTCAAGACAAGCTGGTGCTGGAAAGCGATTTAGTGAATTGAAGCTCCCAACAAATAACCCGTTTTACGCGAAGAGATATTAAAAGTAAAAAATAACAATAATGGTCATTTTGTTGTATCCACTTGTAAATTGTCCTTATTCTTCTTGTGGCATGCATGGAGTAAAGTATTCCATCACTCGACAATCGACACTTTCCTACAAAACACTGCCCGAACCGGGTCCTAGAGCCCCCTGGATAACAAGCATGTTCAAATATAATGTTACGCAATCTCATATATGACCAGTAGATGACGGCATATACAACGACATCATACCTCACATCAAAATGCCATCTGAACGCTGGGTCTCATCATAGCTTACAGAGAAGAAAAGGCTGACAGTATACAGTCAGTATACCAACATTTTAGCTACAGAAGATTAAGATGGATAAGAAAAAACATTTGATCATTCCTGCAAGTCCTATCAAAATGAGGAGTAGAAATGTCAATGCATTACAAATCAAATTGTATTTGTCACATGCCTTGTAAACAACAGGTGCAGAAAATCTGTGAAATGTTTACTTACGGCCCCTCCCAACAATGCAGAAAGAAGGAAAATAGAGAAATAATTGAAAAGTTATAAAACGTAATAGTAAAACGAATAATAAATAAACAATGAGTAGCGATAACTTGGCTGTATACACAGGGTACCAGTACAGAGTTGATGTGCAGGGGTATGAGTTAATTGAGATAGATCTGTGTGTATAACTAGGAATGAAGTCATTAGTCAACCAGACGGATAAGGAACAGTAGCAGCCTGGATGGAAGGGAGGAACAGAGGACCTGGATGGAAGGGAGCTCGGCCCCAAGGATGTCCTGGGCCGTACGCACTACCCTCTGTAGCACCTTGCTGTCAGATGCCAAGCAGTTGCCATACCAAGCGGTGATGCAGCCATTCAAGATGCTCTCAATGGTGCAACTGTATAGCCTTTTGAGGATCTGAGGGCCCATGCCAAATCTTTTCAGCCTCCTGTGGGAGAAGTGGCGTCGTCGTGCCCTCTTCACGACTGATTTGGTGTGTATGGACCTTGATAGTGATGTGGACACTGAGGAACTTGAAGCTCTCAACCCGCTCCACTACAGCCCGTTCGATGTGAATGGGGCGTCCTCGGTCCTCCGTGTCCTGTAGTCCATGGTCAGCTCCTTTGTATTGCTGATGTTGAGGGGGAAGCTGTTGTCCCGGCACTACACTGCTAGGTCTCTGACCTCCTCCATTTAAGCGGTCTCATTGTCATTAGTGATCAGGCCTACCGCCGTCGTGTCATCAGCACTCTTAATGATGGTGTTGGAGTTGTACTTGGCCACTCAGTCGTGGGTGAACAAGGCGTACAGGAAGGAACTAAGCCGCACCCCTGAGGGGCACCAGTGTTGAGGTTCAGCATGGCAGATGTGTTTTGCCTACCCTCACCACCTGGAGGCCCATCAGGAAGTGCAGGATCTAGTTGCAGGAGGAGGTGTTCAGTCCCAGGGTGCTTACCTTAATGATGAGCTTGGAAGGCACTGTGTTATTGAATGCTGAGCTGTAGTCAATGAACATTAGTCTCACATAGGTGTTCCTTTTGTCCAGTTGGGAGAGGGGAGTGTGGAGTGCAATAGAGATTTGTGGATCTGCTGGAGAGGTATTTTTATATTTTTTTATTTCACCTTTATTTAACTAGGTAGGCCAGGTGTGAACAAGTTCTCATTTACAACTGCGGCCTGGCCAAGATAAAGCAAAGCAGTGCGACAAAAACAACACAGTTACACATGGGATAAACAAACGTACAGTCAATAACTTAATTGAACAATCTACATACAGTGTGTGCAAATGTAGTAAGATTAGGGAGGTAAAGGCAATAAATAGGCCATAGTGGTGAAATAATTACAATTTATCATTAACACTGGAGTGATGTGATGTGCAGATGATGATGTGCAAGTACGCGAAGCGAGGCGGCCATCTCTGTCGGCGCCGGAAGTCACTTGCACACTGCCCTAACCCATCTGGACAAGAGGAATACCTATGTGAGAATGCTGTTCATCGACTACAGCTCAGCATTTAACACCATAGTACCCTCCAAACCCTGGGTCTCGACCCCGCCCTGTGCAACTGGGTACTTCCTGACGGGCCGCCCCCAGGTGGTGAGGGTAGGTAACAACATCTCCACCCCGCTGATCCTCAACACTGGGGCCCCACAAGGGAGCGTTCTGAGCCCTCTCCTGTACTCCCTGTTCAACCACGACTGCGTGGCCACGCACGCCTCCAACTCAATCATCAAGTTTGCGGACGACACAACAGTGGTAGGCTTGATTACCAACAACGACGAGACGGGCTACAGGGAGGAGGTGAGGGCCCTCGGAGTGTGGTGTCAGGAAAATAACCTCACACTCAACGTCAACAAAACTAAGGAGATGATTGTGGACTTCAGGAAACAGCAGAGGGACCACCCCCCTATCCACATCGATGGAACAGTAGTGGAGAGGGTAGCAAGTTTTAAGTTCCTCGGCGTACACATCACAGACAAACTGAATTGGTCCACCCACACAGACAGCATCGTGAAGAAGGCGCAGCAGCGCCTCTTCAACCTCAGGAGGCTGAAGAAATGTGGCTTGTCACCAAAAGTACTCACAAACTTCTACAGATGCACAATCGAGAGCATCCTGGCGGGCTGTATCACCGCCTGGTATGGCAACTGCTCCGCCCACAACCGTAAGGCTCTCCAGAGGGAAGTGAGGTCTGCACAACGCATCAACGGGGGGAAACTACCTGCCCTCCAGGACACCTACACCACCCGATGTCACAGGAAGGCCATAAAGATCATCAAGGACAACAACCACCCGAGCCACTGCCTGTTCACCCCACTATCATCCAGAAGGTGCATCAAAGCTGGGGCCGAGAAACTGAAAAACAGCTTCTATCTCAAGGCCATCAGACTGTTAAACAGCCACCACTAACATTGAGTGACTGCTGCCAACACACTGACTCAACTCCAGCCACTTTAATAATGGGAATTGATGGGATTGATGTAAAATATATCACTAGCCACTTTAAACAATGCTACTTAATATAATGTTTACATACCCTACATTATTTATCTCATATGTATACGTATATACTGTACTCTATATCATCTACTGAATCTTTATGTAATACATGTATCACTAGCCACTTTAAACTATGCCACTTTGTTTACATACTCATCTCATATGTATATACTGTACTCGATACCATCTAGTGCATTTTTCCTATGCCGCTCTGGACCATCACTCATTCATATATCTTTATGTACATATTCTTTATCCCTTTACACTTATGTGCATAAGGTAGTAGTTTTAGAATTGTTAGTATAACAGTATAACTTTAGACCGTCCCCTCGCCCATACCCGGGCGCGAACCAGGGACCCTCTGCACACATCGACAACAGACACCCACGAAGCATCGTTACCCATCGCCCCACAAAAGCCGCGGCCCTTGCAGAGCAAGGGGAATTACTACTTCAAGGTCTCAGAGCAAGTGACGTCACCAATTGAAACGTTATTTTAGTGCACACCGCTAACTAAGCTAGCCGTTTCACATCCGTTACATTAGCTGGATTACTCGTTGGTTATTACTGCATTGTCGTAACTAGAAGCACAAGCATTTCGCTACACTCGCATTAACATCTGCTAACCATGTGTATGTGACAAATACAATTTGATTTGATTTGATTTGAAGTAGAGATACTGGGGTGCAAAAGAGCAAAACAAATAACAATATGGGGAGGAGGTAGTTGGGTGGGCTATTTACAGATGGGCTGTGTACAGGTGCAGTGATCGGTAAGCTGCTCTGACAGCTGATGCTTATAGTTAGAGAGGGAGGTATAAGACTCCAGCTTCAGAGATTTTTGCAATTTCTTCCAGTCATTGGCAGCAGAGAACTGCAAGGGAAGGCAGCCAAAGGAAGTGTTGGCATTGGGGATGACCAGTGAAATATACCTGCTGGAGCACGTGCTACGGGTAGGTGTTGCTATGGTGACCAGTGAGCTTAAATAAGATGGGGCTTTACCTAGCAAAGACTTATAGATGACCTGGAGCCAGTGGGTTTGGCGACGAATATTTAGTGAGGGTCAGCCAACGAGAGCATACAGGTCGCAGTGTTGGGTAGTATATGGGGCTTCGGTGACCAAATGGATGGCCCTGTGATAGACTGCATTCAATTGATTGAGTAGGGTATTGGAGGCTATTTTGTAAATGACATCGCCGAAGTCGAGGATCGGTAGGATAGTCAGTTTCACGAGGGTATGTTTGGCAGCATGAGTGAAGGAAGCTTTGTTGCGAAATAGGAAGCCGATTCTAGATTTAATTTTGGATTGGAGATGCTTAATGTGAGTCTTAGGTATTTGTCGTTGTCCACATATTCTAAGTCAGAACCGTCCAGAATAGTGATGTTAGTTGTGCAGGGTTCGGGCAGCAATCAGTTGAAGAGCATGCATTTAGTTTTACTAGCATTTAAAAGCAGTTGGAGGCCACGGATGGAGTGTTGTATGGCATTGAAGCTTGTTTGGAGGTTTGTTGACACAGTCTCCAAAGAAGGGCGAGATGTATACAGAATGGTGTTGTCTGCGTAAAGGTGGATCAGAGAATCACCAGCAGCAAGAGTGACATCATTGATGTATAGCCCAAGAATTGAACCCTGTGGCACCCCCATAGAGACTGCCAGAGGTCCAGAGAACAGGCCTTCCGATTTGGTCCTCCAATTTGACATACTGAACTCTATCTGAGAAGTACTTGGTGAATCAGGCGAGGCATTTGAGATACCAAGGCTATTGAGTCTGCCGATAAGAATGCGGTGATGATGAAGGTCGATGAAGACGGCTGCACAGTGCTGTCTTTTATCGATGGCAGTTATCGTATTGTTTAGGACCTTGAGCGTCTCTGAGGTGCACCCATAACCAGCTCGGAAACCAGTTTGCATAGCGGAGAAGGTACGGTGGGATTCGAAACGGTCGGTGATCTGTTTGTTGACTTGGCTTTCGAAGACTTTAGAAAGGCAGGGCAGGATGGATATAGGTCTGTAACAGGTGGGTTTAGAGTGTCTCCCCCTTTGAAAAGGGGATGACCGCGGCAGCTTACCAATCTCTAGGGATCTCAGACGCTATGAAAGAGAGGTTGAACAGGCTAGTAATAGGGGTTGCAACAATTGCGGCGGATAATTTTAGAAAGAGAGGGTCCAGATTGTCTAGCCCAGCTGATTGTAGGGGTCCAGATTTTGCAGCTCTTTCAGAACATCAGCTATCTGGATTTGGGTTAAGGAGAAGCAGGGGGGGGGGCTTGGGCATTCGATGCTAATGCACTACGCCACAGGACGTTTTTGTGCTGGTCAAGGGCAGTCAAGTCAGGAGTGAAGCATGGGCTATATCTGTTCTTAGTTCTACATTTTTTGAATGGGGCTTGCTCATTTAAGAAAGAAAGCACTTTTAAAGAGCCACCAGGCATCCTCTACTGACGGGATGAGGTCAATATCCTTCCAGGATACCTGGGACAGGTTGATTAGAAAGGCCTGCTCGCTGAATTATTTTAGGGAGCGTTTGACAGTGATGGGGTTGGTCGTTTGACCGTGGACCCATTACGGACGCAGGCAATGAGGCAGTGATCGCTGAGATCCTGGTTGAAGACAGCAGAGGTGTAGTTGGAGGGAAAGTTGGTCAGGATGATATCTATGAGGGTGCCCATGTTTACAGATTTAGGGTTGTAACTGGTAGGTTTCTTGATAATTTGTGTGAGATTGAGGGCATCTAGCTTAGATTGTAGGATGTTATGCATATCCCAGTTTCGGTCACATAACAGTACAAACTCTGAAGATAGATGGGGGCAATCAATTCACATATGGTGTCCAGGGCACAGCTGGGGGCTGAGGGGCAACAAGCTGCAACAGACAGAAATGTTTGGGCACAGACCTGGATAGTAAGACAGAACTCTGCAGGCTAACTCCGCCTCTTTTGGCAGTTCTATCTTGACGGAAAATGTTGTAGTTGGGGATGGAAATTTCTGAATTTTTGGTGGCCTTCCTAAGCCAGGATTCAGACAAGGCTAGGACATCAGGTTTTGCGGAGTGTGCTAAAGCAGTGAATAAAACAAACTTTGGGAGGAGGCTTCTGATGTTAACATGCATGAAACCAAGGCTTTTACGGTTACAGAAGTCAACAAATGAGAGTGCCTGGGGAATAGGTTTAGTACTGGGGGCTACAGGGCCTGGGTTAACCTCTATATCACCAGAGGAACAGAGGAGGAGTATGATAAGAGTACTGCTAAAGGCTATAAGAACTGGTCGTCTTGTGCATTGGGAACAGAGGATAAAAGGAGCAGATTTCTGGGCGTGGCAGAATAGATTCAGGGCATAATGTACAGACAAGGGTATGGTAGGATGTGAGTACAGTGGAGGTAAACCTAAGCATTGAGTGACAATGACAGAGGTTGCATCTCTGGAGGCACCAGTTAAGCCAGGTGAGGTCTCGACATGTGTGGGGGATGGGACAAAAGAGCTATCTAAAGCATGTTGAGCGGGACTGCGGGCTCTACAGGGAAATAAAACAATAAGAACTAAATGAAACAGCAGTAGACAAGGCATATGGACATTAGAGAGGCATAAAGCAATCACAGGTGATTGGTCGGGAGAGCTAAGACAACAACGGTAAATGGTGATGAATGGGCAAAGAGGATCAGTTAGGTACACACAGGACCTGAGTTCGAGGCTGGGGCCGACAGGTAAACAAAATGAGGTACAGTGTTAATGAATAGTCCAGCAGGCATCAGCTGTGTAGCTGAGTGATCATAGGGTCCAGTGAGCAGCAATAGGTGAGTCAGGGAGCCGTTCGTTAGTCGCTACCACGCTAGGCGAGCGGGAGACACAGTGTTCAGAAAGCTAGCAGGCCGGGGATAGCAGAGGTTAAAACCATATCGGACGATTACGTCGGCAGACCAGTCCTGATGGATCGGCGGGGCTCCATGACAACAATAAAGGGTCCAGGCCAATTGGCAAAAGATGTATTGTAGCCCAAGAATTTGCTGGTATACTCCGTCAGATGGCCGGGAGATGGGCCTAGCTCGAGGCTAGCTCAAGGCTAACTGGTGTTTGCTTCTGGACAAGATGCATTAGCCCACAATAGCCACTCGGTTGCAGCTAGCTAGTGGCGATGATCCGGTGTAATGGTCCAGAGCTTGCGGCAGCAATTTGGTGATGTGGTAGAGAAATATATGCTCTGGGTTGAAATCGGTCTGCAAATTGGAGTGGGTCTAGGATGTCTGGGATGGTGGTGTGACCAGCCTTCCAACGCCTTTTTATGAATACAGATGAATACAGATGTGAGTACTAGTTACAGTGCTGTGAAAAAGTATTTACCCACTTTCAAATTTTCTCCACTTTTGCATATTTTCTATACTGCATGTTATCAGATCTTCAACCACAACCTAGTATTAGATATAGGGAAGCTGAATTAACTAACAACATTATATACATACTTCATTTTATGCATAAACAAAGTTATGCAACACCCAATAACCTTGTATGAAAAAGTAATTGCCTCCTTACACCTACTAACTGGTTGTGCCACCTTTAGCTACAATGACTCCAACCAAACACTTCCTGTAGTTGTTGATCAGTCTCTCACAATAATGCTGTGGAGGAATTTTGGCCAACTCTTCCATAAAGAAATGCTTTAACTCAGCGATATTTGTTATTTAAGTTTTTAAGTTATTTTCAAGTCCTGCCACAACATCTCAATTGGGATTGGGTCTGGACTTTTACTAGGCCGTTCCAAAACTTCAAATTTGTTGCTTTTTAGCTATTTTCATGTAGACTTTATGTGTTTTGGATCATTGTCTTGCTGCATGACCCAGATGCGCTTCAGATTCAGCTCACAGATGGATCGCCTGACATTCTCCTGTAGAATTCTCTGATAGAGAGCAGAATGAATGGTTCCCTCTATTAAGGCAAGTCGTCCAGGTCCTGAGGCAGCAAAGCATCCCCAAACCATCACAATTACCGCCCCCGTTCTTGACCTGTTGGTATAAGGTTCTTACTGTGGAATGCTGTGTTTGGTTTTCGCCAGGCATAATGGGATCCATGTCGTCCAGAAAGTTATACGTTTGACTCATCTGTCCATAGAACATTCTTCCAAGACTCTTGATGATCATCCAGGTGCTTCCAGGTGCTTTTTTGGCAAACTTGAGTCAACTTTTTGGATGAGATGTGACCCATTATGTCTTGTGAAAACCAAACACTGGTGTTAGCTAGCTAGGTGCTGGCGCTGTTGCTGCGCAACCTAAGTGCTTTGGTCTGATTTGAGAATTTTGCGATTCGGCTGAAAAGATGTTAGCATTGTTAGAAATGCTTCAAAAATGTAGCACATCATTGGTTGTTAATGGACAGAAGTACGCACGTGAGAGCGATAAATTATAAATGTAATCAATCAGGCATTTTTTAAAGTCCAATGGTCACTTACTAGAAAAGGTTGAGTGTGTTCTAGGTGGTTTTTTTCCATGGTATGAAGGGTCTGTTGTTTTATGCTTGTTTTATTGCTTCTTCAAATAAATAGTATAAATGTAAAAGTGTGTTAATTCCATTAATAGTAAACCCATCTGTAAGGCCTGCAAGATGACCTTAGCTAATTGGGCATCAATCAAATAACACAGTGAAGTTGCTCTGACCTTGAGTGGAACCTGTTGATAACATGTACACCGTTCCATATGTCCTTATATTATCTCCTCAGCTTCTTCTATCTTCTGGAAATAAACCCTAGATAACTTCCTCAGAGAGTGTTACGATAAACTGCAGCACTTCAGCCTTCATATGACTGACAGTCACACAATGTGTGTGTGTGGTCTTGTTCTTCTATCCTTGTGGGACCTGACACACCCCAAAGTACCCACAAGGATAGTAAAACAAGGACAATTCTCCCTCTTCCCCACAAGGACAAAAGCTATAGGGGTTAGGGGTTAGGGGTTAGGGTTATAATTATGGTTAGGGGGTAGTTTTAGGGTTAGGAGTTAGGTTTAGAGGTTAGGGAAGATAGATAACAAATTATTTTGTTATCTATTTCTCATTATGTATTTTTACTTTGTTTGTATTGCTGTGTTATGCTGTATTATAATGTTATATAATAATGTTGCATAATCACATTGTGGTGTAAAAACCATGGACATTAAAAACCACAAAAAAAAACGTTTTGAGTGAGAAGAAGGCATTGGTCTGAAGCCGAAAAAGAAAGGAAATTCACACGAGCGCCACAATGCCTACTCTACCCATGCTCTACCAAGGTTTACATGCACAAAGCTTTGAACTACTACAGGGCTACAGGGCTTGACAGTCTAGGCAGGTTGCTTAGGATTCAAACCTTCTTCAGATGGATAATGAACTTTACAGTGTCCTGCTATGAAAATTATGTATACAGTGCATTCGGAAAGTATTCAGACCCCTTGACTTTTTACACATTTTGTTACGTCACAACCTTGTTCTAAAATGGATTAAATTAATTAATTTATCCATCAATCTACACACAATACCCCATACATTGGTGGTTACAAACTTCTAACATTTAAGAATGATAGAGTCCACTGTGTTCTTGGGGACCTTCAATGCTGCACATCATTTTTTGGTAACCTTCCCCAGATCTGTGCCTCGGCACAATCCTGTCTCGGAGCTATACGGACAATTCATTTTTGCTCTGACATGCACTGTCAACTGTGGGAACTCGTGCCTTTACAAATCATGTCCAATCAATTGAATTTACCACAGGTGGACTCTCAAGGATGATTAATGGAAACAGGATACACCTGAGCTCAGTTTCGAGTCTCATAGAAAGGGTCTGAATACTTCTGTAAATAATGTATTTCTGCTTTTTGATTTTAATACATTTGCAAACATTTCTAAAAACCTGTTTTTGCTTTGTCATTGTGGGATATTGTATGTATATTGATGAGAAAAAATAACAATTTAATCAATTTTAGAATAAGGCTTTAACGTAACAAAATGTGGCAAAAGTTGAGAGCTCTGAATACTTTCCGAATGCACTTTATAGGCCTACATATTTTATATATACAGCACCAGTCACACGTACTCATTCAAGGGATTTTCTTTATTTTTTATTGACTGTTTTCTACAATGTAGACTAATAGTGAATACATCAAAACTATGAAATAACTATGAAATAAAACATTTGCAATCATCTAGTAACCAAAAAAGTGTGAAACATATTTTATACAGGACGGCAGGCAGGCTCAGGGCAGGCAAAGATCAGTAATACAGAAAGGTGGGGCAAAGATAGTAGATCATTCCTTTCCAAAAACCCTGGAATGTGTGTCCAAACTTTTGACAGATACTGTATATACTGGACAAAAATATAAACTCAACAATTTCATTGATTTTACTGAATTACAGTTCATATGAGGAAATAAGTAAATTTAAATGAATTCATTAGGCTCTAATCTATGAATTTCACGACTGGGAATACAGATATGTATCTGTTGGTCACAGATACCTTAAAAAAATGGGCCTCACGATGCGCCTCAGGATCTCGTCACTGTATTTTTGTGCATTCAATAGGGGCCTTCCGAGTGGCGCAGCGGTTTAAGGCACTGCATTGCCTTGTACTACAGACCCGGGTTCATTTCCGGGCTGTGCCACAACCGGCCGAGGCCGGGAATCCCATAGCACAGTGCACAATTGGCCCAGCGTCGTCCGAGTTAGGGGGAGTTTGGCCGGTTGGGGCTTTACTTGGCTCATCGCACTCTAGCGACTCCTTGTGGCTGGTCAGGTGCCTGTGGCCTGACCCGGATTGCCAGTTGAACTGTGTTTCCGCCAAAAACATTGGTGCTGCTGGTTTCCGGGTTAAGCTGGCGGGTGTTAAGGAGCATGGTAAGGAGAGTAATGTTTTGGAGGACGCATGACTCCACCTTTAGCCTCTCCCGAGCCCGTTGGGGAGTTGCAGCAATGAGACAAGATCAAAAATTGGGGAGAAATAACAACAAAAAAATTACCATTTATAAAATGCAATTGTCTTCATTGTCCGTAGCTTATGCCTGCCCATACCATAACCCCACAGCCACCATGGGCACTCTGTTCACAACGTTCACATCAGCAAACCACTTGCCCACACAATATCATACATATTGTCTGCGGTTGTGAGGCCGGTTGGACGTACTGCTAAATTCTTTAAAATGACATTAGAGTTGGCTTATGGTAGAGAAATGAACATATTTAAGAGTGACCTTTCTTGTTTCCCAGCACAAGGTGCACCTGTGTAATGATCATGCTGTTTAATCAGCTTCTTGATATGCCACACCTGTAAGGTGGATGGAAGTAAACAAATTTGTACCCAAAAGTTGATAGAAATAAGATTTGTGCGCGTACGAAACATTTCTGGGATCTTTTATTTCAGCTCCTGAAACATGGGACATCAGTGTATGTATAAATCATCAGGCTGTATGTATTTTTAGATATAGGCCTATTGTAAATGTGTATTATTGTAGCGTCATCATCTTCACTGCAAAAATAAATACAAATACAAAGATAACTTAAAGCTAAATATTAATTTGACATAGGAAATGAACTGTCCATTGATCAGCACAGCAATTGATAAAACAGGAACATGTTTGCAAAACAACTGGTTCTGAGATTATGTCAATATTACGTAAAGTAGTGGTTACAGAAATCAGGAATGCAGACAGGCTAGCTCATTATATCTATATGAGTGCCTGTGTCCAACACACAACCACCAGTTGTTATGTTGGGCACCTACTGACCAAACAAAGGATGGTATTATCAAAAGAAAAAATGACTGTATTGCTAAAATGAAGGTTTAGGGAAATACAGGCAGGCACCACATTACTACAAGACAAAACAGCTCACTTGAAAAAAAGCCTGATGGTCTTGTAAGTATAAAAGCAAAGCTTACTTTCATGTCATAAAAAAAATCTTGAAAGGGTAGTGGAATGGGATAATGTCTTAGTGTGGTGTGTGAAGAAACCACTTGCATGCGGTACAAATCACATTATTGTGAATTAGGCAGTTTTTTTTTGTATTTAATAACCTAATATTTTGAATTATGATGATAGTGTAAGAAAGTAGTACTAAGCTCATCAGGCATTATATTCCATTATCTGGGTACATTTCATTAATGGAAATTACAAATCAAGTGAAGTGCAGGACTTCTAGATTGTGGCTTTATCAAAATTCCTTAAATAAACTTAACATACATAGAAGTATTAACAAAATCATTGAAAGCTATTTTACATATAAATATCAGTGGACCTAATTCTTTATGTCTAAAAAACAAATGATATATATTCATATGTGCAAACTCCAAAGACAAAGGCACTGTACAGGTTCCTTTGGACATACTTAAAATTACTTTAGATTTATTTTGTTTTGCACTAAGGTATAGCTGCCCTACACAATTACATTAGCTTTGTTACATGCACAAAAATAAGCTACTGAAAGTAAGAAAACAACCCAAATGTGCACTTTAAACCTGTCTGGATCAATTGAGCAAGTGAAAAAGTCCTATTTATTCTTCACTTTCTTTTCTGTTCGCTATCCTCTCTCCCCTTTGTTCTCTCGCTCTCCTCTTCCACTCTGCTGTTCTGCTGCCCAGCGTCTTGGCTGCAGACTTCATGTTCTTCAGGGGAAGCCTGGTAACTTCTCCTGGTCTTCATGGAAGCCTGGTCTCTTCTCCTGGTCTGAAGGTTCACAGTGATCACAGCAAAGTCCATCCCAATAGCACAGCCCAGCATGTGAAGAGTACACAGCATATAATGTTGGAGTCCATGCTAAATTGGTCTCTCTGCCCTTCAATCAAGAAGGTTGTAGTTATTGATAAACAGACCATGTTCTTCTGGTCAGAGATGAGAGCACACCAGTATCCCACTGTCCTCTGGTGAGAGGTTAGACCGGTCCAGAGAGATGTTAGGGAGAAAACATTAATTCATTCATTTATAGTTATCCATACTGTACATCTTGTGTCCAAAATAACATTGCCCACCTTTGTACTATTTATGTACCACACCAGCCTGTCATACTCTGGAAAATCAGAGCTGCATGTGAGGGGAAACCTCTCCTCCCTCTAAGAACTATTTGAGGGGCACACCATTAGACAATATATGATGACTCTTGATGGACAGACAAAACAACTTACATACACTAACACAACATTAAACAAACCTATAAACACACATACACAGTACATCGATCGAGTGTTTAAACTCCATCAACGAAACTAGATCATCACATTTTAAAATGTTCAGGAGAGAATTCCAGGACCACGGTTGTAACGGCCGTTGTTGGTGGAAGAAGGTGAGGACCAAGGAGCAGCGTGGTATGTGTCCATATTTATTAGAATGAACACGGAAATAACCAAAATAACAAAGAGAAACGACCAAAAAACGTTCTGGCTGGTGCAGACATAAAACAGACAACAGAAAATAATCACACACGAACCACAATAGAAAACAGGCTACCTAAATATGGTTCTCAATCAGGGACAACGATTGACAGCTGCCTCTGATTGAGAACCATACCAGGTCAAACACAGACATAGAAAATTATAGAAAAACTAACATAGACAACCCACCCAACCCACGCCCTGACCATACTAAAACAAAGACATGATAAAAGAACTAAGGTCAGAACGTGACAACGGTGCTAAGTAACTAAAACTATTTCTACCATGACCTGTTCTAATTTTTGGTACTGTTAGAAGCAAATCAGAATGGGGCCGTAATTTATATTTGTTTACTGACCTGACTAAAAAAGAACAGAGATAAAATGGCATTTTACCCA
This sequence comes from Oncorhynchus gorbuscha, assembly GCF_021184085.1. Taxonomy (NCBI): domain Eukaryota; kingdom Metazoa; phylum Chordata; class Actinopteri; order Salmoniformes; family Salmonidae; genus Oncorhynchus; species Oncorhynchus gorbuscha. Next base: position 51,963,101 of record NC_060195.1, on the reverse strand, counting down.
ATATGGCCTTATAAATCAGTGTATACCAGTGTTTAAGCTTACGCAAGGTCAATGACGACCAGCCAACAGCGCTGCAGAGATCACAATGATGTGTTAGATGTTTCTGATTTGTAATGAACCTGAGGGCTGCATGATACACTGAATCAAGTGCTCTCAGGGTAGTGGCTGAGGCCTGCATAGATATAGCATCACTAAAATCTAAAAACGACAGTAATGTACATCGTACCAGCTGCTTCCTGGCCTCAAAAGAAAAACAAGCCTTATGTCGGTAATAAAATCCTATTTTCAGCTTGAGCTTCCTTAACAAGTTCTCTACATGCACAGTGAAGCTCAGCTTATCATCAACCCAGCTGTCCAGCACTCCGCCCTGTATAGTCGAGTGTCTGACAGAGATGTTCTGGATCAGGACAGTTGACATGTTATGAATCAGTTTCAGTTGATCCCTTAATCCGGCATTCAGCGTGGAATATTCAGGTGAAGTGTTAGAAGAGTTCCACAAAAGCAGGCTCTCCAACTTCGGATGTAAAGATCAAACAGTTGTCCTTTCCCACATTGTTGTAAAAAGCAAGATTGTTGTAAAAAGCATATTTTTCTCCTGCTTTAATCTAATAGACTTCTTAGACATCATGGATGTTTCCCATCAGAACAGAGTAGAATGTTCAGCTTTGTGACAGAGGCCATTGTACGCACTCCGTCTCTGCTGATGTGTTGTGACAAACCACAAGTTATTTATCTGCTATTGCTCAGTTATCTTATGCCTCGATGTTGTAATACTGGTGACCCCATGATGTTGAGCCCAATATCTACTCATATCTTTCTCTGAAACGCTGAGGGCTTGACATGTCAGAGAAGGGGGAGCAGAGTGCAGTGTTAAAGGTTACCGATGGGTCAAAAGATCACAGATTGAAAATACAGATAGTGGCAAAACCAGAACCAACTGGGGCTTTGTAATCCATGGTTGCATTATGGGCCTATCCCTGCCAATTCAAAGTTTCCACTTTTTAAAAACATTTGCCCAAGACTTCACCTGTTGCATTCATATTTTTGTACATAATTGTATTATTAAGACTATTATTTTAGTCTTACACTAAGAGATCTTGTTTAAAAAGTAATAATTTTCTGCAAAAAAAGTCTCAAAATTATTGCCACTCGTTTTCAAAACTCCAGCAGCCTCCCCCTGTGAGGATAATGACACCGAGCCTTTATCGAAAATGTTTTATGACATTGTAGAACACACTGGGAGGGATCTTAGACCATTCCTCCATACTTAATCTTTCCAGATTTGGCATGGGTCAGGAACTTTACTAAGTACCTGGACATTTTAGCCAAAACCTGGTTGCCTCTGCTAGGAGGCTGAAACTTGGCTTCAAGTGGATCTTCCAGCAAGACAATAACCCCAAGCACACATCAAAATCCACACATAAATGGCTAATTGACCACAAAATCCAAAGAGTGCAATGGCCATCTTAGTCTACCGATTTGAACCATATCGAAATCCTATGGTTTGATTTGAAGAGGCCATTCCATAAGCACAGACCAATGATATCAAGGATCTGGAAAGATTCTGTATTGAAAAATGGTCTAAATTTGGGGAGTTTCTCCCATTCTTCTCTGCAGATCCTCTCAAGCTCTGTCAGTTTGGATGGGGAGCGTAGCTACACAGCTCCTTTCAGGTCTCCAAGTCCAAGAAAATTGAAATGTTCATTCACTAAACAATTAGTTGAAATCCAGGCTGTCTATCTAACATTAGCCAAATACTAGAAAGAGAAAACTCTAGCTGAATATCTATAAAACAGCACTAGCTAGCACAGCAGTTACACCCGTTGTAATTGCTGACAAGCCCGCTTAGAAACCAATCAACAGCTGAGATGAAGGGAACAGTCTTGGGAACAGTTATGCAAGTTACTGTATGGCTACAAAATGTTGTCTAACAATATACAGCTAGCAATATGGTAAATTAGTAAAAACAGAGCCCACTTCGTCATAATACACCTTTAATTATACCCTTTATTAACATATAAGACAAAACAAACACATTTTTCTCTGTGTCAATCAGTGGAGGCTGCTGAGGGGAGGCCTGCTCAAAAGGAATAGCTGGAACAATGCAAATGCAGCGGCATCAAACACATGGAAACCAATAGTGATGTATTTGATACCATTCCACTGATTCTGCTCCAGCCATTACCACAAGCCTGTTCTCCCCAGTTAGGGTGCCACCAACCTCCTGTGGTGTCAATGTCACTCATTGGCACAGAACATTTCAAACTCATGGTGCATTCGTGTAAGTAATTTGAATGCAACAGTTTGTGCACATTGTACACCTACAAACTATTGACTGATGTAGTGGTAGAGCAGTGATTTGCTAGCAGAACCACTCTTTGGTATTACTTCTGCAGTCACAAATGCTCAAATGCATTGCGATTCATCTAATTATTTCACAGTCTGACAGCTTTTCATGATGTAAAGTCCGCTGTGCACTATATGGATGTTAAGTATGTCAGTTTTCACTTCCCCTTAATTAATGCAGTTTCCAATTCTGATTCAACCCCAAACCCGTAACCCTAAGGACTTCACGTAGATAAACACTAACATTCAAAAGTTTGGGGTCACATAGAAATGTCCTTGTTTTTGAAATAAATAATAATTGTCCATTAAAATTACATCAACTTGATCAGAAATACAGTGTAGACATTGTTAATGTTGTAAATGACTATTGTCGCTGGAAACGGTAGATTCTTTGTGGAATATCTACATAGGTGTACAGAGGCCCATTATAAGCAACCATCACTCCTGTGTTCCAATGACACGTTGCCAAGAAGTCCAGCATTCCAGAGTCGCCTCTTCACTGTTGAAGTTGAGACTGGGGTTTTTTGCGGGTACTATTTAATGAAGCTGCCAGTTGAGGACTTGTGAGGCATCTGTTTCTCAAACTAGACACTCTAATGTACTTGTCCTCTTGCTCAGTTGTGCACCGGGGCATCCCACTCCTGTTTCTACTCTGTTTAGAGTCCGTTTGCGCTGTTCTGTGAAGGGAGTAGTACACAGTGCTGTACAGTGCCTTGCAAAAGTATTCATCCCCCTTGGCATTTTTCCTATTTTGTTGCATTACAACCTGTAATTTAAAAGTAGCCAAAACAAATTTTATGTAATGGACATACACAAAATAGTCCAAATTGGTGAAGTGAAAACAAATGTCTTAAAATTACAGAAAAGTGGTGCATGCATATGCATTCACCCCCTTTGCTATGAAGCCACTAAATAAGATCTGGTGTAACCAATTACATTCAGAAGTCACATAACTAGTTAGAGCCAGTTTGCGCTGTTCTGTGAAGGGAGTAGTACACGGTGTTGTACGAGATCTTCAGTTTCTTGGCAATTTCTCGCATGGAATAGCCTTCATTTCTCAGAACAAGAATAGACTGACAAGTTTCAGAAGAAAATTATTTGTTTCTGGACATTTTGAGCCTGTAATCGAACATACAAATGCTGATGCTCCAGATACTCAACTCGTCTAAAGTACAGTTTTATTGCTTCTTTAATCAGAACAACAGTTTTCAGCTGTGCAGACATAATTGCAAAATGGTTTTCTAATGATCAATTAGCCTTTTAAAATTATAAACTTTGATTAGCTAACACAATGTGCCATTGGAACACAGGAGTGATGGTTGCTGATAATGGGCCTCTGTACGCCTATGTAGATATTCCATTTAAAAAAACTCTGCCGTTTCCAGCGACAATAGTCATTTACAACATTAACTGTATTTCTGATCAATTTGATGTTATTTAAATGGACAAATATATGAGCTTTTCTTTCAAAAACAAGGACATTTCTAAGTGACCCCAAACATTTGAACGGTAGTGTAAAGTCCACATTCTCTCTCAAATAACTCAAGTTCAGCTAAATGGCTAGATCTTCCCTTATGGTCCTTTAAAAAAATTAATTAAACAGAATTTGACAATACGTACTGTAAATGGAGTATGATTATTATCAACAGATATTGACAAACTACACACTGTCTTGGGAATGCAAGGCATAGATATTAACAAATTCAAAAACAGACATATTTCTTCCATTAAAATAAAGATACACTGACAGTAGTTCTTTACTCAAAAAGGGTAGCAGCACAGACAGGCTTGCGGATTCTGAGTTCATTCATAGAGAAAGGTTTGCGTTTCCGCTGTGAATTTAGTCAATTCTACCGATTCTGTTTTCTTTAATATACTGCCAGTAGTTCTTATTGATCACCATTAGTGACAAATAAAAGTTACAGGATAATTTGGCATGCATCAGTCAACATCTAGACCCGAGTCTGATTGGGGTAAAATTGATGCAGCTTGGATGTGAAACAGACCAAACACAGACTAAATATCTGTTTTACTAATAACCAAATAAATTTTTTAAAGTTGAAGTTCTTGTACACATACCTTTGTACTTATAGTTTTTTTTTAAAGAGTGCAACAATCGTTTCATTAGTCTATAAAGTACAATGTAAGTCTATTGCTTGTATAATAGCTAAAAAAATAAGCTTAAAGTGGGTATAGTAAAAATAAAATAATCTCTAGATGCTGTAAATAAAACTAATACATTCGTCAACCCCTAAACATTAGTCAACCCCTAAACATTAGTCAACAATTCAAAGTTTTGTGAGACACTGTGCCAAACTGCCTATACCTGCGCTTAAGGGTAGGTATTAGTCTACTTTGGACTTGTTGCCACTTCTCTGGACGGCTGCAGTCAACCGACTTCAGACAGAAAAAGGACAAATTATACTGAGTCCTGGTCATGTTCATTAGGCAATAATCTCTTGTGGACAGACGCATGTAACAGAACTGGTATCGTAGTGTATGTCAACAGACTGTGGGATGTGACAACAGCGAGGTGCACAGATTTTTGCCACTGATTATTTGGATAAATTAGGATTTTGCAGGTGTTCAGATCTTTCACATTTTGGAAGGGGAGGGGACATTTGGCCCCTAGACTTGCCCGTAACTTGCAGAAAGAGTGTGTGTGGGAGGGCGCTACTCGTTCTTGTATATTTTCCGACACGTTAACGAGCATTTGACTCAATTTCAAAAAATTGCGGTGGGGCAAGTGAGATTAATTACGCAGAAAACTGATCAAAACAGACTGCAATAAGGAGGGACTTCCTGGACTTGTCCAATAAGAAACACTAATTTTAGATTTTAAAACGTTTTAAAAAATTTTCTGTTAACCCAATGAACACGATCCTGAATACACTTAAAAACAACTGGCCCGAGGCATTCATGGCACAAACATTTTGATTGAATGATCAAACATTAAATTACCAATAAATATCTGCTTAAAACTTCACTCATGACCGAATGAACCTCGATGGACAGATACCTGAAAAAAGTGCACACAAAACAGCCTTTTGAGGTATCTAATACTCTCACTGCGTCTCTCGTCCTCCTCCATCTCCTCACAATGTCTACATATCCTTTAACCTCTCACTCTATACTCAGTGGCTCCTGTGGCCTGCAGTGACTGATGGGGGCTGTAGTTTCTCAGACTTCCTGTCTTTGGCTTCTGTGTCAGAGGCTGAGTCTGAGTCCTGGGCATGTTGCTGCTTCATCCACATGTCACAGTACAACCCTCCCTTAGCCAGCAGCTCATCATGCCTGGGAGGGAGAAAGTGGATAATATGTAGTTACAATGGGGACACACAATCACCATTAACATCATCGCCAAGATGTTCCCACTATATGGTTTTGAGAATAGGACTATAGTGTGAGAAGCATCATAAACATTGGCCTGTCCCATTCTTGGCATTTACATACATTCTTTAGATGTTTGTTTCTTGACGAGCATAAAACAATATTTTGATTTGAATAGGCTTGTGGAGTGTGCAGAAATAGAACAATCACTCTTTCAACCATTCCCTCACCGTCCTCGCTCTGCTATCTGACCGTCACTTAGAATAAGAATCTGGTCGGCACCGATGATGGTCGACAACCTGAAGACAGACGATTCACAATCAGACTAAAGACAGATCCAAACCATATAAGCTTAACATTAGAAGGGTATTAGTTGGTACCATAATTGAGGAGGACAGGCTAGTGGTAATGGCTGGAGTGGAATGGTATCCAATACATCATGATGCCATTCCATTCGCTGCATTCCAGCCATTATCAGCCACCTTCCCCTCAGCAGTCTCCACTAATCCTAATGTATGGGTTCCCTCTATACATGCATTTTTGTCCACCTGAGACCCATCCCTTACCTGTGAGCCACGACGATGGTGGTCCGATTGGAGCACACTTTGGTGAGCGACGCCTGAATGTTGCGCTCCGTCTGTGTGTCGAGAGCAGATGTGGCCTGTGTAGAGGGAAAACTTTATGAGATAAATAACATGACTAAAATATTCAAGTTCAGTGAACTTGTATTAATCCACTGTAACACAATATGACAGGAGGATCAGTGGTGTGGGGGCAAACATTGGCCCTCATCAAATACGTTAAGAATGCATCCTTGCTTCCTCTCGTTCTTGAAAAAATATTTGATTGGACATGGCTGGACTGGTGAAAGCTAAGTGATAGAGCCATTGTGTTTACCTATCAATTTGAAGTGTGTTTTTAAAGTATTTGAACGCTCCGGGTGAAGTTTCTTCTAGGTAAAGATCTAGGACCAGCTTTCCCTCCCCAATCCTAAACTTAGCCTAAAATGGAAAAAAAAAATGAAAAAATGAAACTGACCCAAGATCAGTGTCTCGGGGCATCTATTTGAACACGGTCATTGACCCTCCTTGTGGCCTTTCCTGAAAGTTTACCTCATCGAGCAGGATGATCTGAGGGGCCTTGAGGATGGTCCGGGCGATAGCCACCCTCTGCTTCTCCCCCCCGCTCAGCTTCAGACCCCTCTCTCCCACCTGGGTGTCGTATCCTGGGAGGGGGACAGACAGAAAACAGACACAAATGTCACCCACCTCATACAGTAACAATGCACCTGGCAGCTACTGTGTGAACGCTGCAAATTTCCCTACTTGTTTGAGGAGATTTAGATGTCAAAATTATTCTGCAAATGGGGTTAGCAAATACAAACCCTTAAAACAACAATATTGACACCATAAGCCACCTTCAGGTTAACTACAGACAGAAATATAATGGCAACATACAGTTCTGGTTTCCAGGCCCAGATTAAGCCTAGTTAACTACAGACAGAAATATAATGGCAACATACAGTTCTGGTTTCCAGGCCCAGATTAAGCCAGATTAAGCCTACTGACTCGATAGAGAATCTCCACTGAAATAGTGTTTTAGTCTAAGGACAAGGCTTAATCAGTGTCTGGGAAACCAGAAAAAGAGGCTGTGGTATTTCCATACCTTCTGGGAACGTCTGGATCTTCTTGTGAATGTCTGCGGCGATAGCCGCCTCCTCCACTTCGTGGTCGCTGGCAGAGATTCGTCCGTAGCGGATGTTGTCGCGGATGTTGTCGTTGAAGAGGACCGTGTCCTGGGGCACCACGCCAATGTGGGCACGCAGAGACACCTGCTTCACCTGCACCCAGATACCAAGAGGCTCAGAACACACTATATTAATACAAGGTCAAGCTCATTAGGACACGCAACGGAAAAATGTTTTCAAACGTCCTGATAATAGTTTATTCTTAATTTGGAGCCTAATGAACATGACCCAGGTGTGTATCATATTAACTATACTGTCTAACTGAACCAGAAGACCACCAACATATAACAAACCTAATGTTATATACAGCATCTGCTAGCAAGGCAGTTTGTCTGGGAACTATTTTTGTGCAACTGGGCAAATTACTCACCGTAGAGATGTCCTGGCCATCGATGCGGATGCATCCTCCCTGGACGTCATAAAAACGGAAGAGCAGGCGAAGGATGGTGCTCTTACCACACCCTGACTGGCCAACCTAGGGATGTCAACAAAGACACAAACTGTTGAGAAGCAAGAAACATCTGTACTACACATGGTCCAGACACAAACCATCCCATGACTGAGAGAGAAATCAAACACTGCTCAAGTGTGCGTAACCTTTGGGTAATGCTCGGAAGCTTCGAATCCAATCTTACCAATGCAACAGTCTGGCCTGGCTGCACAGTGAATGATACGTCCTTAAGGATCTCTTTCCTAAAAAAAAAATAAAAAAACACACAGAAGCACAAAATATATATTTAATCAAATTTGATTTGTCAAACGCGCCCGAATAATACAGGTGTAGACCTTAGTGTGAAATGCTTACTTACAAGCCCTAAAACAACAGCGCAATTTTAATAAAAATAATTGTTAAGTAAAAAACAGATAAGTAAAAAAAATATATAAAAAAATAAACAGCAGCAGTAAAATAACAATAGCGAGGCTTTATACAGGGGATTCCGGTACAGAGTCATGGTGCGGGGGAACCAGTTAGTTGAGGTAATATGTACATGTAGGTAGAGTTAAAGTGACTATGCATAGATAATAACAGAGAGTAGCAGCAGCGTAAAAGAGAGGGGGGGGGGTAATGCAACTAGTCTGGGTAGCCATTTGATAAGCTGTTAAGAAGCATTTTGGACCTAGACTTGGCGCTCCGGTACCGCTTGCTGTGGGGTAGCAGAGAGAACGGTCTATGACTAGGGTGGCTGGAGTCTTTGACAATTTTTAGGGCCTGCCTCTGACACTGCCTAGTATAGAGGTCCTGGATGGCAGGAAGCTTGGCCCCAGTGATGTACTGGGCCGAACGCACTACCCTCTGTAGTGCATTGTGGTCGGAGGCAGAGCAGTTGCCATACCAGGCAGTAATGATGGTGCAGCTGTAGTAACTTTTGAAGATCTGAGGACCCATGCCAAATATTTTCAGTCTCCCGAGGGGGAATAGCTTTGTCGTGCCCTCTTCACGACTGTCTTGGTGTGTTTGGACCATGATAGTTTGTTGGTGATGTGGACACCAAGGAACTTGAAGCTTGCTCCACTACAGCCCTGTCAATGAGAATTGGGGTTGTGCTCGGTCCTCCTTTACCTGTAGTCCATTTAGGCAGGTTACCTTAGTGTTCTTGGGCACAGGGACTATGGTGGTCTGCTTGAAACGTGTTGGTATTACAGACTCAGACAGGGACAGGTTGAAAATGTCAGTGAAGACACTTGCCAGTTGGTCAGCACATGCTCTGAGTACACGTACTGGTAATCCGTTTGGCACTGCGGCCTTGTGAATGTTGACCTGCTTAAAGGTCTTACTCACATTGGCTATGGAGAGTGTGATCACACAGTCGTCCGGAACAGCTGATGCGCTCATGCATGTTTTAGTGTTACTTGCCTCGAAGCGAGCATAGAAGTAATTTAGCTCGTCTGGTAGGCGTGTGTCACTGGGCAGCTCGCAGCTGTGCTTCCCTTTGTAGTCTATAATAGTTTGCAAGCCCTGCCACATCCGACGAGAGTCGTAGCCAGTGTAGTACGATTCAATCTTAGTCTTGTATTGATGCTTTGCCTGTTTGATGGTTCGTCGGAGGGCGTAGCGTGGTTTCTTATAAGCTTCCGGGTTAGAGTCCTGCTCCTTGAAAACGGCAGCTCTACCCTTTAGCTCAGTGCGGATGTTGCCTGTAATCCATGGCTTCTGGTTGGGGTATGTGCGTACAGTCACTGTGGGGACAAAGTCATTACCCACTCGCCGTCAGATCCTTACAAGGCACCCAGACCTATGTCGCCACTCAAAGGAGAACGCTGGAACTACCACAAATATAATTATTCATCAAACTGTTTCTGAATCAGTCTCTGTGTATAGCCTAAACACGTTTCATCAGTCAAAACAAGACCTGAATATAAATAAATACAAACTTACCCTGACGGGACTTACCCGTCAGTGTAGTTAAAGTACACATTCTCAAACTCCACTTTTCCCAGTTTATAGAGAAGGTTCCCTGCATTCACCATGTCCTTCACCTGAAGAGAAATCAAAATAAAGCACATCAAATTACAAAAAATTTATTTCCCATAATGAAATGCAAAGATTAGATTCTGACACAGGGAGAATCTCGATTGGTTTTGCTTGCCTCCTCCCTCCCGTCCTCGCCTCGTTTGAAAAAGGTTGAAGGTAATCAAGGAGAGGTGACAAGGAGAAGGAACGTGGAAACAAATAAGCTTTTCATGAAATTAGACTTTCTACACTGACGCATCATCAGGCAAATGATGCTTACAGCAAAATAAATGTGTAGTGATAAAAAACTAAATTAGCTAGTTGTGCACGACATTTTATAGATAAAAGGACTTATCCTTTTGTATATAGTGTATTGTTTTTAAATGTGAACATGCTTTTATACTCCGAGAAAACAAAAGCTGATTTGAAGAGATTTTAAAACACTTCCATGCTTTCTGCTACGAGGATACTATTGTGCATCCTCGGTCGAAGTAGGTAGTCGAGGATGGGAGAAAACTACCTACTTGCGAATTGGTACTTCTCGATCACTTATCGTTTTTCCAGGTCACGGAGGGTGGAGGAATGGAGGAGAGGACAGACTTTTCCAATTGAGTATCTCCCATACACACCAAAAAGCTGGTCATTGACAACCAATTTCAAAATTACCTCCTCTTCCTCTGTGAAGAGCTTAAACATGCTCTCCATGTCAATAAAGGAGTTCTGGATCATTCTGTGGAGGTTGAGGACATAAGTATTATAAAGAGAACCAGTTGTGCATTATGGGTACCGTAGTACATGATGCTACAAACAATGCCTTCCATAGATCTGTGTCAATAGTCTAGCTTCATTTGCTTGTGTCTTTCCTGATCAAGTCAGACATGTGGAAGCAATATGGTGGAAACCAATACAGTCAATTTAGCTATAAGTGACAGACATAAAAGAGACTAGAGAAGGTGACAGGAAGTAGAATTGAAACCCAGCCCATAACACCTCTCACCTGTAGTAGGTTCCAAACCAGTTGAGAGGGGTGTAGAGCTGGATGATGTAGGTGCCAAAGAGGACAAAGTCTCCAACCTGGAAATAGAGTGCATTAGCCTGGTTAAACCACTTGGTTCAGTTTTGTTTAACCAGGCTAAAGTTCACAGCATCTGACTTGAATGTATACTTCATATACTACATGTATTACTGAGAAAAACATGTAGTACCACAACACTGTGTGCAAAAGTATGTTTTTTAGCAAATGTTCAAACATGCATGAAAACATACATGCATAAAGTAGCAAGGCTGCACGGCCTAGTAGTGATGTTGTGCATTTGTATTGATTGCTTTTGTCGGCAAAGCAAGTTACAAATAATTTCCTTAATAGAGTATAATAACGTTTTCTAATCTAATGTAGGACATAGAGCCAAAAAACAACATAGCCATAGCATAGAGTAGAGAAAAGTGGATGAGTATCTAGACCTTTTCCGGGAACTTCAGTAGTTCACAACTTCATGTTAAATAGTTTCTCACCCTGAAAGTGGTTATTTACTAAAACCAAACATGGATAAATGATCATAGTCCTGGTTCATAGACTATTGTCAGGGTGAGGAACCATCTAACATTAAATTGTAAAATACTCAACTTTCCCTTTAAGCTAGTAATGGCTCTGAGCTCAGTACCTTAAACTTGCCCTCCTGGACAAAGTAGGCACAGAGCAGTGACCCGGCCAGTAGACCTGAACCGATGATCAGGTTCTGTGTCTGGTTTAGGAAGGCCAGAGAAGCTTGTGTCTTCCACTCTGAGGTCTAAGACGGGAGGGGACAGACAGATAAAAAGGCCACAAACGCAACAGTACAATCAAAAGAGTTATAGTCTGGTCCCAGATCGGTTTGTGCTGTCTGTTTGCACTGCTGAACAGACCTAGAACCAGGATAGAGATACAAAAGCTAAAGAAATGTCTGCTGGTTGCAGTTCTAAAATCCTAGAACATCATTAATGATGGCAAGCTCTATTTAACTATGCTTCTGAGGTGGTCAATTTTTTGTTGTTGTATACATCTATTCATTCTGCTACTGGTCACTATTACTCCTGTTTACATGTACAGTTGAAGTCGGAGGTTTACATACACTTAGGTTGTAGTCATTAAAACTCGTTTTTCAACCAAGCCACACATTTCTTGTTAACAAACTACAGTTTTAGCAAGTCGGCTAGGACATCTACTTTGTGCATGACACAAGTAATTTCTCCAACAATTGTTTACAGACAGATTATTTCACTTCTATCACTGTATCACAATTCCAGTGGGTCAGAAATGTACATACACTAAGTTGACTGTGCCTTTAAACAGCTTGGAAAATTCCAGAAAATGATGTCATGGCTTTAGAAGCTTCTGATAGGCTAACTGACATAATTTGTGTCAATTGGAGGTGTACCTGTGGATGTATTTCAAGGCCTACCTTCAAACTCAGTGCCTCTTTGCTTGACATCATGGGAAAAGCAAAAGAAATCAGCAAAAAAAAACAATTGTAGACCTCCACAAGTCGGTTTCATCCTTGGGAGCAATTTCAAAACGCCTGAAGGTACCACGTTCATCTGTACAAACAATAGTACGCAAGTAGAAACACCATGGGACCACGCAGCCGTCACACCGCTCAGGAAGGAGACTCGTTCTGTCTCCTAGACATGAACGTACTTTGGTGCGAAAAGTGCAAATCAATCTCAGAACAGCAGCAAAGGACCTCATGAAGATGCTGGAGGAAACAGGTACAAAAGTATCTATCCACAGTAAAACGAGTCCTATATCGACATAACCTGTTAGGCCGCTCAGTAAGGAAGAAGCCACTGCTCCAAAACCGCCATAAAAAGCCAGACTACGGTTTGCAACTGCACATGGGGACAAAAATCGTACTATTTGGAGAAATGTGCTCTGGTCTGATGAAACAAAACTGTTTGGCCATAATGACAATCGTTATGTTTGGAGGACAAAGGGGGAGGCTTGCAAGCCGAAGAACACCATCCCAACCATGAAGCACGGGGGTGGCAGCATCATGTTGTGGGGGTGATTTGCTGCAGGAGGGACTGGTGCACTTCACAAAATAGATGGCATCATGAGGCTGGAAAATTATTTGGATATATTGAAGCAACATATCAAGACACCAGTCAGGAAGTTAAGGCTTGGTTGCAAATGGGTCTTCCAAATGGACAATGACCCCAATCATACTTCAAAATGGCTTAAGGACAACAAAGTCAAGGTATTGGAGTGGCCATCACAAAGCCCTGACCTAAACCCTATAGAAAATTTGTGGGCTGAACTGAAAAAGCGTGTGCCAGCAAGGAGGCCTACAAACCTGACTCCGTTACACCAGCTCTGTCAGGAGGAACGGGACAAAATTCACCCAACTTATTGTGGGAAGCTTGTGGAAGGCTGCCTGAAACATTTGACCCAAGTTAAACAATTGAAAGGTAATGCTACCAAATACTAATTGAGTGTATGTTAACTTCTGACCCACTGGGAATGTGATGAAAGAAATAAAAGCTGAAATTAATCATTCTCTCTACTGTTATTCTGACATTTCACATTCATAAAATAAAGTGGTGATCCTAACTGACCTAATGCAGGGAATTTTTACTATGATTAAATGTCAGGAATTGTGAAAAACTGAGTTTGAATGTATTTGGCTAAGTTGTATGTGAACTTCCGACTTCAACTGTATATATTATCATTCGTATATTACCATAGTATTTAAATATATGCTACCAGTCACTTTTGTTAACATGTAAAACGCCTTCAGAAACTATTTATGACTTTTTCCACATTCTGTTGTGTTACAGCCTGAATGGATTCAATTTAGATTTTTTCGTCACTGCTCCACACACACACACACACACACACAGTGGAATTATACATTTTAGACATCTTTACAAATCAATTAAAAATTAAAAGCTGAAGTGTCTTGCGTCAATAAGTATTTAACATCTTTGTTACGGCAAGTCTTAATAAGTTAGGAGTAAAAATGTGCTTAAAGTCACATTAGTCGCATGGACTCACTCTGTGTGCAGTAAGTGTTGAACATGACTTTTGAATGACTACCTCATCTCTGTACCCCACACATACAGATAATTGTAAGGTCCCTCAGATGAGCAGTGAATTTCAAACACAGATTCAACCACAATGACCAGAGATTTTCCAATGCAGAAGGGCACCAAAGAAGGGCACCTATAGGTAGATAAAAAAAAGCTAACGTTGAATATCTTTGCGCATGGTGAAGTTATTAACTACACTTTGGCTGATGTATCAATACACCAAGTCACTACAAAAATACAGGCATCCTTCCTAACTCAGTTGCCGGAGAGGAAGGAAACCGCTCAGGAATTTCACCATGAGGCCAATGGTGACTTTAAAACAGTTACTTGGCTGTGATAGAAGAAAGCTGAGGATGGAGCGACAACATTGTAGTTACTCCATAATACTAAACTAATTGACAGAGTGAAAAGAAGTAAGCCTGTATAGAATACAAATATTCTAAAACATGCATCCTGTTTCCAACAAGGTACTAAAGTAATAGGGAAAGGGAAAGTTGGGATACCTAATCAGTTGTCCAACTGAATGTATTCAACTGAAATGTGTCTTCCGCATTTAACCCAACCCCTCAATCAGAGAGGTGCAGAGTGCTGCCTTAATCGACATCCACGTTTTCGGCGCCCGGGGAACAGTAGGTTAACTGCCTTCCTCAGGGGCAGAACGACAGATTTTTACCTTGTCAGCTCGGAGATTCAATCCAGCAACCGTTCATGGTACTGGCCCAACACTAATTACTAGACTACCTGCTGCAAGAAATGTGTCAAAGCAATTAACTGAGTACCGTAACTCTCCATATTTTCAAGCATTGTGGTGGCTGCATCATGTTATGGGTATGCTTGTAATCATTAAGGATTGAGGAGTTTTTCAGATTTTCTTTTTTTTTTTACGGAATGGAACCAAGCAGGCAAAATCCTTCATGGAAAACCTGGTTGAGTCTGCTTTCCACCAGACACTGAAAGATGAATTCACCTTTCAGCAGGACAATAACCTAAAACGCAAAGTCAAATCTACACTGGAGTTGCTTACCAAGAAGACAGTAAATGTTCCTGAGTGGCTGAGTTACAGTTTTGACTTAAATCTACTTTACAATCTAAGGCAAGATCTGAAAATGGTTGTTTAGCAATGATCAACAGCCAATTTGACAGAGCTTGAAGAGTGTTTAAAGAATAAAAATGGGCAAATGTTACACAATCCAGGTGTGGAAAGTTCTTAGAGACCCATCCAGAAAGACTCACAGCCGTAATCACTGTGAAAAGTGCTCCTACAAAGTATTGACTCCTGTGAGTGAAAAGTTAAGTTAATTTGATATTTCTGTATTTCATTTGAAATACATTTGCAAAAATGTCTAAAAACACATTTTCACTTACTCATTATGGGGTATTGTGTGTAGATGGGTGAGACAAAATTCTATTTAATCGATTTTGAATTTAGGCTGTAAAAACAAAATGTGGAATAAGTCAAGGTGTATGAATACTTTCTGAAGGCACTGTGTATTCATCCGTCTGTCACACCTGCTGACACTCACCACACACACACACACACACACACACACACACACACACACACACACACACACACACACACACACACACACACACACTCACCACACACACACACACACACACACACACACACACACACACACACACACACACTTCTGCCATCCTGTTTACTATTATTATTTATCCTGCTACCAGTCACTTTCTCCTAATCCCTGCCTACATGTACATACCTAACTCCAGTATCCCTGCACATGTACCCTGTATAGAGCTTCCTCTCTTATTTCTTGTGTTATTACAAAACATTTTCTTATTATACTTTTTTGATATTATATTGAAATACTGCAATGCTGGGTAGGGGCTTGCAAGTTAAGACAATGAGCACCACCATAATGAAGGCGTGATTTAGGACTTCTAACTGTATAGATAGTGTGTTTGCGTTACAGACTTCTGGATTGTAACATTGGATTTGTCTATTTCTTCTGCATCCTTAGTCTGTGAGATTAACAGGGGTTGAGTTAGAGTGGTATTTGTGAGAAAAGGGTGGATCTTGAAGGAGACTAGGGCAGGGTTTTGTAAAGAGTCCGAATGGTTTGAGCTACAAACTATTAAAAGCTATACAGTATATGAAAAGATGAGACTCCCACGAACACTCACAAGCAACACAAGAATCGTTAGAAGATAAGGGGTTCTTCTACATAGAAGATCATAGGGAATCCCAGGACAAAGTGTCTGTAATTTAATACTGTAATACGCTTACATAATTGCTGTCAAACTCCAGTTATCACTGGCTAGTTGGACATTCATTTCCCAATGAACAAACAACTTCTGTACTTACAGCACTCATATAAATTTATGTTTATCAGATTTTTGCTTTGGCTGACCTAATTTTTATTATTGACATTTGTCAATACAACTCATGAATGCAACTGTTGGCTAAATATGAAAGACTGGACAGATAAATGAAAGTCATATATATGAAAAGCTGATTTCTGCTGGGATCTTGGGACTGTGCATGTGAAAAACCAAAGCAAGCACTCTGGTGTAAATGAACTCAGATCTATATTCTCAACTCATCAGAGTTTGACATCTATAGCCTGGATTACCTGATACTTCAGGATGGCGTCCTCAAAACGGTTCACCTCGTAATTCTCTGCGTTGTAGTACTTCACCTGTTGGAAAAACATCACAAATCGCAGCCATGAAGCAACTCTGAAGTTGCAGAAATGCAATATGTTTGCGGGCAACTTCATGTGCCACCATGGCAGGTAGGGATTCTGGGTCGTGTTCATTAAGCATCAAACAGACAAACTGGGAGGGACTACCTGGAATGTTAATGTTGAATAATGTTTTTAAACATTTTCTGTTGTGTGCCCTAAAGAACACATTCCAAGTAGAGGTTAAAGGTCAATGGGACCATCTCGGTACCGTCTCAAAGTTGAGCAGGGAGTCCACAGCCTTGGACTTTGTGTTGTTGTCCTGGGTGTTCATGTCTCGCCTGTACTTGGTCCTCCATTCCGTGATGATGATGGTAAGGGCTGAAGAGATGTATCGATGGACCATTATGAAATATTACATTGGTATTACCGGATCTTGGTCGAACACATATGTAAAATACTTTCAAATAGGTGTGATTGATTTAGCTTGGAGTTGATTAAAAATGGCACCGAAGAAGAAGGCAGACGTTTAACGTGTCCCCAACCGATTGTGTTTTTTGTTTGTAACTTATTTTTAAACAAATTTTGTACATAATGTTGCCGCTACCGTCTCTTATGACCGAAATTAACTTCTGGACATCAGGATTGTGTTTACTCCCCACGGGCTGGCAGAATCCTTTTTTTCTTTTAATGAGTCTGACAAGCCCAACGCAAACTATATACAGCTTTCTCGGGAACATGCCCAGATCCCTTGTGATATGCGTGAAGAGGTGGTGGAGAAAAAGGGGCCAAAGGGCGGGCTGCCTTTTGAGAATTCGCAGGCGATCAAATAACCCCCACTTCCTTCCATTCTGCTGGCAAAAGTGCAATCTTTGGAGAATACAATAGATGACCTATGCGCAAGATTAAACTACTAACAGGACATTGAAAACTGTAATATCTTATGCTTCACGGAGTCATGGCTGAACGATGACACTATCAGCATACAGCTGGCTGGTTATACTCTGTACCGGCAGGAACAGTGGCGGAACAGCGGCATCTGGTAAGACAAGGGGAGGGGACTATGTATTTCTGTAAATATCTAAGGAAGTCTCGAGCTATTGCTCGCCTGAGATAGAGTATGATAAGCTGTAGACCACACTATCTACTTAAGAGGTTTCATCTGTATTTTTCGTAGCTGTTTAAATACCACCACAGTCAGAGGCTAGCACTAAGACAGCATTGAATGAGCTGTATTCCGACATAAGCAAACAAGAAAACACTCACCCAGAGGCAGCGCTCCTAGTTGCAGGGAACTTTAATGCAGAGAAACTTAGCAAATTTTTATCAGCATGTTAAATGTGCAACCAGTGAAAAAAATAAAAAATAAAACTCTAGACCACCGTTACTCCACACACAAAAGACACATACAAAGTTCTCCCTCGCCCTCCACATGGCAAATCTGACCACAATTCTATCCTCCGGATTCCTGTTTTCAAGCAAAAGGAAGTGA
The DNA here is from genome assembly GCF_021184085.1 of Oncorhynchus gorbuscha. NCBI lineage: Eukaryota > Metazoa > Chordata > Actinopteri > Salmoniformes > Salmonidae > Oncorhynchus > Oncorhynchus gorbuscha. The sequence goes on along the minus strand of NC_060195.1, from coordinate 51,945,015 downwards.
CTAGATCAATAAAAAAAGTGGTCAGATGAAGCAGATGCTAAGCTACAGGACTGTTTTGCTAGCACAGACTGGAATATGTTCCAGGATTCTTCGGTGGCATTGAGGAGTACACCACATCAGTCACTGGCTTCATCAATAAGTGCATCAATGACGTCGTCCCCACAGTGTCCGTACGTACATACCCCAACCAGAAGCCATGGTTTACAGGAAACATCCGCACTGAGCTAAAGGCTAGAGCTGCCACTCAAGGAGCGGGACTCTAACCCGGAAGCTTATAAGAAATCCCACTATGCCTTTCAACGAACCATCAAACAGGCAAAGTGTCAATTCAGGACTAAGATTGAATCGTACAACACCGGCTCTGATGCTCGTTGGATGTGGCAGGGCTTGCAAACCATTACAGACTACAAAGGGAAGTACAGCCGAGAGCTGCCCAGTGACACGAGCCTACCAAATGAGCTAAACTACTTCTATGCTCACTTCGAGGCAAATGGCACTGAAACAAGCATGAGAACACCAGCTGTTCCGGAAGACTATGATCACGCTCTCTGCAGCCGATGTGAGTAAGACCTTTTAAGGCTGCAGGGCCAAACAGATTACTAGGACGTGTATTGCGAGCATACGATGACCAACTGGCAAGTGTCTTCACTGACATTTTCAAACTCTCCTTGTCCGAGTCTATAATACCAACATTTTAAGCAGACCCCCATAGTGCCTGCGCCCAAGAATACTAAGGAAACCTGCCTAAATGACTACCGACCTGTAGCACTCACATCTGTAGCCATGTAGCTTTGAAAGGCTGGTCATGGCTCACATCAACATCATTATCCCAGAAACCCTAGACTCACTCCAATTTACACACTGCCCCAACAGATAATGCAATCTCTATTGCACTCCACACGGCCCTTTCCCATCTGGACAAAAGGAAAACCTATGTGAGAATGCTATTCAATTACTACAGCTCAGCATTCAACACCATAGTGTCCTCAAAGCTCATCAATAAGGTAAGGAACCTGGGATTGAACACCTCCCGATGGGCCACCCTAGGTGGTAAGGTTAGGTAAAAACACATCCGCCACGCTGATCCTCAACACAGGGGCCCCTCAGGGGTGTGTGCTCAGTCCCCTCCTGCACTCCCTGTTCACTCATGACTGCACAGCCAGGCATGACTCCGACACCATCATTACGTTTGCCGATGACACAACAGTGGTAGGCCTGATCACTGACAACGACGAGACAGCCTATAGGGAGGTCAGATACCTGGCAGTGTGGTGCCAGGACAACAAATTCTCCCTCAACGTGGTCAAGACAAACGAGACGACTGTGGACTAGAGGAAAAGGAGGACCGAGCACGCCCCCATTCTCATCGACGGGGCTGCAGTGGAGCAGGTTGAGAGCTTCAAGTTCCTTGGTGTCCACATCACCAACAAACTAACATGGTCCAAGCACACCAAGACAGCCGTGAAGTGGGCACGACAAAACCTATTCCTTCTCAGGAGACTGAAAAGATTTGGTATGGGTTCTCAGATCCTCAAAAGGTTCTACAGCTGCACCATCGAGAACATCCTGACTGGTTGCATCACTACCTGGTCCGCAAGGAAATATAGAGGGTAGTGCAAAAGGCACAGTACATCACTGGGGCCAAGCTTCCTGCTATCCAGGACCTCTATACCAGGCGGTGTCAGAAGACTCTAGCCACCAAAGTCATAGACTGTTCTCTTTGCTACCGCACGGCAAGCGGTACCGGAGCGCCAAGTCTAGGTCCAAAAGGCTTCTTAAACAGCTTCTACCCCCAAAGCCATAAGACCCAGACTATTTGCATTGTCCCCCCCCTCTTTTACACCGCTGCCACTCTCTGTTACCATCTATGCATAGTCACTTTAATAACTTTACCCATGTACATAATGCCTCAACTAACCGGTTCCCCCACACACTGACTATGTACCGGAACCCCTCTGTACATATTCTCGCTATTGTTATTGAACTGCTGCTCTTTAATTACTGTTTTTTTTTCTTTCTTATCCGTATTTTAATTTTTTTAAAAATGCATTGTTGGTTAGGGGCTCGTAATTAGGCATTTCACTGTAAGGTGAATACCTGTTGTATTCGGCGCATGTGACCAATACATTTTGATTCGATTTAATTTACACTTTTGGGACTATTCCATTGGTGCAGGTCACGTCATTTGAAAGTATTTCACACATTTGACTCAGATCAAATTATTATTACATTAGAAATATAACTGAATTGGTTCTGGAAAGGAGGCCTTGTACTCACTGAGGTAGAGGAACATGCAGACGAATATGATGAGTCCGAACCAGGCGTTGAAGTAGGTGATGAAGTAGATGATGGAGATGACGATATCTGCGATGGTGGGGAAGATGCTGAATACAATGTAGCTGTGGAGAGAAAGAGAGGGAGGCCAGGTTTAACTCGGAATGAACACACAGACTGTCCACAGGTTAGGATGACACTAGGAAACTAAGACATACTACAGGGGGATCATAGTTGGGTCACATCACACTGGTTGGTAGTGATGGAAGAAATTGAATGTAGACTCAATTTTAAGGTGGAAAGGAGAACAGTTGAATCTCTCTTTTTGACAACTGAGTAAACCCCTGAGGAAGCAGTCTCTAAACTTTGAGGATAAGGTAAATCACACCAAGATCAAACACGTATGTCCAGCGTTTCCCCTATATTAATTTAGCAGCGGTGAGCTGCCGCTGATGGCTACCCTATCACAGCCATTACAGCCAACTCCTATCACAGCCTATAACAGTAACTGTAACTGTTTTAAAGTCACCATAGGCTTCTTGGTGAAATCCCTGAGCGGTTTCCTTCCTTTCCGGAAACTGGGTTAGGAAGGATGCCTGTATCTTTGTAGTGACTTGGGAGTATTGATACAACATCCAAAGTATAATTACTAACTTCACTATGCTCAAAGGGATATTCAATGTCTGCTTTTTAAATGTTATTGTTAAGTAAATGTTTACTCCTGAACGTATTTAAGTTTTCCATAACAAAGTGGTTGAATACTTATTGACTCAAGCCATTTCAGTTTTTCATTTTTAAATCATGTGTTGTTTTTTTTAAAGTCAAGGGTTGTGAATATTTTCTGAAGGCACTGTACAGTATATACACTGAACAAAGATATAAAACGCAACAGGCAACAACTTTAAATATTTTACTGAGTTACAGTTCATAAGGAAAATCAGTCACTTGAAATGAATTCATTAGGCCCTAATCTATGGGTTTCTCAAGACTGGGAATACAGATATGCATACCTTTAAAAAAAGGTAGGTGCGTGGCTCAGAAAACCACGCACACAATTAATTATTTGGAGACTCACCTGAGCAGGCTGTTGATGGAGGAGGTGCCGCGGTCGATGCTACGCAGGACGTCTCCGGTGCGTCGGCCCAGGTGCCAGCGCAGTGACAGTGAGTGTAAGTGGCCGAACAGACGCACCTGCACCACCCGGTTGGTGTACTGCTGCACGCGGATCCACAGGAAGGAGCGCAGGTTACTGATGAAGCCAGACGCACCTAGGGAGAGAGTGAGGTTCAGGAAAGAGAAGAAGAGGGAGAGGGCAGGGGGGAAGGGTAAGAGTGGGGTTGGGGAGAGGAGATATATAGAGCGAGAGAGACATTTAAAATAAAAGTACTCAAGGAGACCAAGGAATGGGTGTAGCAGAGAAAGACAATATGGGAGGTGAAATTCCCCCTCACCCAGGGCTCTAATTTAAAAATATATATATTGGTATCACTGGTGTTCCCAATTTTAAAAAGTTAGGGGCACCAGAATATATATATATATACAGTGGGGCAAAAAAGTATTTAGTCAGCCACCAATTGTGCAAGTTCTCCCACTTAAGATGAGAGGCCTGTAATTTTCATCATAGGTACACTTCAACTATGACAGACAAAATTAGAAAAAAAATCCAGAAAATCACATTGTTGGATTTTTAATGAATTTATTTGCAAATTATGGTGGAAAATAAGTATTTGGTCAATAACAAAAGTTTCTCAATACTTTGTTATATACTCTTTGTTGGCAATGACAGAGGTCAAACGTTTTCTGTAAGTCTTCACAAGGTTTTCACACACTGTTGCTGGTATCCATGCTCCTCTAGAGCAGTGATGTTTTGGGGCTGTTGCTGGGCAACACGGACTTTCAACTCCCTCCACAGATTTTCTATGGGGTTGAGATCTGGAGACTGGCTAGGCCACTCCAGGACCTTGAAATGCTTCTTCCGAAGCCACTCCATTGCCCGGGCGGTGTGTTTGGGATCATTGTCATGCTGAAAGTCCCAGCCACGTTTCATCTTTAATGCCCTTGCTGATGGAAGGAGGTTTTCATTCAAAATCTCACGATACATGGCCCCATTCATTCTTTCCTTTACACAGATCAGTCGTCCTGGTCCCTTTGCAGAAAACCCGCCCCAAAGCATGATGTTTCCACTCCCATGCTTCACAGTAGGTATGGTGTTCTTTGGATGCAACTCAGCATTCTTTGTCCTCCAAACACGACGAGTTGAGTTTTTACCAAAAAGTTATATTTTGGTTTCATCTGACCATATGCCATTCTCCCAATCTTCTTCTGGATCATCCAAATGCTCTCTAGCAAACTTCAGACGGGCCTGGACACGTCTGGCACTGCAGGATTTGAGTCCCTGGGAGCGTAGTGTATTACTGATGATAGGCTTTGTTACTTTGGTCTCAGCTCTCTGCAGGTCATTCACTAGGTCCCCCCGTGTGGTTCTGGGATTTTTGCTCACCGTTCTTGTGATCATTTTGACCCCACGGTGTGAGATCTTGTGTGGAGCCCCAGATCGAGGGAGATTATCCGTGGTTTTATATGTCTTCCATTTCCTAATAATTGCTCCCACAGTTGATTTCTTCAAACCAAGCTGCTTACCTATTGCAGATTCAGTCTTCCCAGCCTGGTGCAGGTCTACAATTTTGTTTCTGGTGTCCTTTGACAGCTCTTTGGTCTTGGCCATAGTGGAGTTTGGAGTGTGACTGTTTGGAGGCTGTGGTCTTTTATATTGATAACAAGTTCAAACAGGTGCAATTAATAAAGGTAACGAGTGGAGGACAAGAGGAGCCTCTTAAAGAAGAAGTTACAGGTCTGTGAGAGCCAGAAATGTTGCTTGTTTGTAGGTGACCAAATAATTATTTTCCACCATAATTTGCAAATAAATTCATTAAAAGTCCTACAATGTGATTTTCTGGATTTTTTTTCTCCTTTTGTCTGTCATAGTTAAAGTGTACCTATGATGAAAATTACAGGCCTCTCATCTTTTTAAGTGGGAGAACTTGCACAATTGGTGGCTGACTAAATACTTTTTTGCCCCACTGTATTGTTTAATTGATTGATATATAGCTTATATTTCGCTTTGATTAATTATAGCTGCTTTTGAAGCACATGTTGTGCCCTGGAAACGAATATGTAACACTGTAAATACATTAGGTTATTACAAAACGTTGATACAAATACCAGTAATTGAAATTACAATGTAATTTGTGGAATATTAAAAGCACTATTTTCCTATTGAGAGAGAGAAGGGTGTAATTGCAGACTGCAATTATGGGCGTTTTTATTTTTTTATATATAGGGGTTTCTTGACCCATCAAATTACACCCATTGATGCTCGCCATTGGTCCTTGGCTCTTTCTTTCACATTGGGGACAACAGTTGTTGACAAGTGTAGCATTGTAGCTAAGCCTAACCCTTTTCCTAACTTTAGTCTTCTCCCAACCTGCCACGCTAATTCACCTAACCTGCCATGTTAATTATCCTAAACTGCCACGTTAATTATCCTAAACTGCTATGTAAATAAATCATGTGTCGAGAAACCATCTGTCGCATGACACCAGAATTGACCAATGGCAGGCACCAATGGACGTTTCCTGATATCAAGGAATGACCACATCAGAAAATGCCCCGAACTGCAGTCTGCAAATACATCATATTGTTTGAGATGCATTAGATAAAACATTTTACACGGTCTCTCTAAAAACTCAGGTTTGTGATGATGACATGCAATATATCCCTCATTCATTCATTGCTATATTCATTGATCTACTGAAGAAGCTATCCCTTTTCCATTCTTTCTGTGCCACCAGTCTGGATAGACTGTTCAAGTCACTAGGTAGTTAGCTAGCTAGCCAATGACAGAACAAAGTGTCAACAAATGGTTCGAGAATAGTTTTAGAACGGCCCACAACATGGGTTATGAATGTAAAATGTGGTCCCAGCTATCCGCTATAGGAAGATGAAAATGTTGCGGCGCTAATACGGGTCAGATCTTTTGACCTGGTTGGGCTTGAAACAAGCCGCTAATGGTGCAACAAGGACACTAACGAATCTGCACTCGCTTATTTCTCTAGGGAACTCAGAAACAACGGCTAAGTCTTATCATTACAACAATTATCTGGGAGATTTTTTTTTTCTTGCATAGTGCTCCCAAAATAAAAAGTAGTCGCAGGGCAAAATTTTATTTACCAAATGAGTCGCACTTTAGAGCCTTGCACTTACCTGCCCCTCCACCTTGCAGGAACTTGAGCAAGACATAGACACACACAGTGGTGGCCAAGGTCTTCCAGCTGCTTCCATCAGTCAGCTCATTCACTATGAGAATGAGAGAGAGAGGTTTTGAAAAGGGTTGACAGTCCAGGTCATCTTTTCTACAGTTTTTCTGGGCAGATTATCATGTCAGCCACAATGATATCACACAATACTTCTGAGAATATGCAGCGCAGCACCAATAAAGACAACCTGCAACACAACCAATAAGGCTGTGACAGCAAACAAGTAGGAATTTAAAAAGGAATCCAGATAAAAGCTGGATCTAGGGCAGATGTTGCGAAAGGAGGGATGCTCTCTCACCAATGTTCTTGTAGTAGATGGGCACAAAGACATTGATGACCCTCTCCAGACCCAGCAGGCACAGGCAGAGCACCACCAGGCCCTGTAACAGCATGCTGCCTTTGGGCCACATGTAGGGCACCAGCAGACGCACCTTCTGCCCAAAGTCCTGCCAGGTAGACTGGGATTCCTCTGCCCCATCCAACAGGGGCTGGCATACAGATAGAGATATTAGGGGTTATTGTGGGTTATATTAGGGGTTATAAATACAGACAGAGACAAAAAACAACAACAAAAAGGGTTGTGGACGGGGACTTTAATGCAGGCAAACTTAAATCGGGTTGACCTAATTTCTACCAACATGTCACCTGTGCAACTAGAAAAAAAAAAAAACTGCGTACAAGCAAAAACTAAATCAGGTTGTACCAGTGACTCGCTCAATACTGAAGTGGTCAGATGAAGCGGATGCTAAGCTACAGGACTGCTTTTCTAGCACAGACTGGAATAAATTCCGGGATTCATCCAATGGCATTGAGGAATATACCACCTCAGTCGTCGGCTTCATCCATAAGTACATTGATGATATCATCCCCACAGTGACCGTACTGTACATATCCCAACCAGAAGCCATGGAGCTGCCGTTTTCAAGTGCTTCAAGTTCCTTGGTGTCCACATCACCAAGAAACTGTCATGGTCCAAACACACCAAGACAGTCGCAAAGAATGCACAACAATGCCTATTCCTCCTCAGGAGACTGATAAGATTGGTGGGTTCCCAGATCCTCAAAAAGTTCTACAGCTACAACATTGAGAGCATCCTGAACGGTTGCATCGAGGCCTGGTATGGCAACTGCTCGGCATCCGACCGCAAGGCGCTACAGAGGGTAGTGCATACGGCCCAGTACATCACTGGGGCCAAGCGTCCTGCCATCCAGGACCCCTATACCTTTTTTTTACACTGTGGCTACTCACTATTTATTATCTATGCAGTCACTTTACCCTTAACTCCCTGTACATATTACCTCAATTACCTTGACTAACCTCTACCCACGCACATTGACTCGGTGCTGGTACCCCCTGTAAAATGCCTCGTTATTGTTATTTTAATGTGATATTTAAAAACTTCTTTTTTAAAAAACTTTTAGTTAATTTAGTAAATATTTTCTTAACTCTATTTTCATAAAACTGCATTGTTGGTTAAGGGCTTGTAAGTAAGCATTTCACGGTAAAGTCTACACCTGTTGTATTCGGCGCATGTGAGAAATAACATATGATTACATTACTAGGTTACCTGGCCAGTGCCGCCCTCCACGTCACGTTCGTCCTCGTTGATCAGGAGCATGTACGGTCTCCGTGGTAATCCCGGAGCCTTCAGGCCCAGGAAGAAGAGTGTTCCTGTGCCGATGTAGCGCATCAACCACAGAGAAAATTCCACCTGAGGTAATGAATGAAAAACGCTAAGTCATGACTGAACCTTTAAAGGGGCAAACTGCAGTTTTGGTAAAAAGCTGAGGGAATGGCCTGGAGAAAGGGGAACCACTCAAATACATAGACAGAGCTATGGATGCAAGGACTGACCATCCATGGTATCAACATTATAGTTTTAACCATCTTTAGAGGTTATACACTGTTTGTTTACATTTACAATGTTATAAACATTAAAGTAAAACAAGCTCATATGGGGTGTGACAGTTGAACTAAGCTCATGAGGCATTCAAAGGTTATAATCTTCAAGAATCAATGGGTGTAGATCATTAGTTCAAAATGGATGTAGCAATTACACATTGACTATTTAAAGTAATCTTGCACTCTCATACTATATTTTAGCATGTTGTCCACTGATAATTCAATCCCAATGGGACTGTTAATACAATACAATCGCAAATGGTGCACGTCAGGAGTCAAAAAAAATCAGTGAGTTTTGTATTCCTTTAAATAAGTGCTGACTGACAAGCATAACTGCATAAAACACAGAAAAAATTATTTCAATACTCCATTCAACACATACAATTTACATTTAAGTCATTTACCAGACTCTCTTATCCAGAGCGATTTACAGGAGCAATTATGGTTAAGTGCATTGCTCAAGGGCACATCAGCAGATTTGTCATCAAGTCTGCTCTGTGAGGCAGCGGTTAGGTGAGAGGTGAGTCAGTGGTTACAGTCAGACTTGACTGTAGAAAGTAAAATACTGTACATAATATTATGACAAAGTAAACAGTGGACCGTGTCATATACTTTGTGGTATAAAAACCCATTGGAAGAACGATGATGGTGAAAGCTTGGTAAAAAGCTAATGAAGATGTATTCAGAATGCATCAGTTGAACACACCTGGGAGACATATTAAACAGCCATACTTCCAGACATGACTTGTTCAATCTAAAGTCATGCTGAGTAGGACGACCAATGACAGCCACAGGGTGGGACTAAGAAAAGGCATGAAGAAAAGACATTTATATTTGGGGGTGTGGCCAGAGGGAGAGGGATATAGAATGACATGATAGGGCAATGACTCTGCACTTCTAGAGTTACTCAAAGCTGACTAATGACAATAGTTCCACCCCCTTTCACTGCTGTGTCATGGTTGGAATGCCAGTTTCTATATTAGCTGTCTTCTTGCGAGAAACTGCTTTGTAATATTTTTTTTACAATCACAACAGTCATTATGAAATGGGATTTAAGAAACATAAAACTTAGCCTATGTGTCCCATTTATGCAGATACAGTATCACACCCTATGAGTAGACTAACTTACTTTTTAGGAGGCCAATTACTAGACTTGTGTGATGGAATGTAAAAACTCAATGTTAAGTTTAATACTAATAGCCAGTAACAATATATGTCAACGTTTTATAACAACCTCAATGAAACTAGGGAGTGGGATCGCAGTTCATCCTCACTGTGGGGTTCATTCAAAGAGATGAAACGTTTCAAACGATAGACATAAATGCAAGGAACAGATCTAACACCATTTCCAACTTAACCTGACAGTTAAACATGTTTATTCTACACAAATACATTTCTATCTGAAGGTCCTCTAACGCTACACCCTCCTGAACAGACCCCAGTGCCACATTCAGTAGGCAAGGTTGTGAAACATTCAGATATAAATACATCATGTAGAACAGACGTGTCTCTTTGAGTGATATATAGAGTGAGGAGTTACGTCAGCTCTATTGGGGACATTCTATAATGTTAAACCCTCAACAATACCGTTGGTCCTCTCTCACCTGCTGCTGTGTGTTCTCCAGGCCCCACCACCAGTAGGGGCTGGCCCAGGAGACGAAGGCCAGGTTCTCCGCTGAAAATGCCACAGCCCAGAAGAGCAGCAGCACCGTGCTGTGGCCCTGTGTCCGGTCCCTCACCAGCACCCTCCTCCTCTCCAGCCTTAGCAGGGCCACTGCCCAGACCCAGCCCAGCATGGACAGGCAGCCGTACAGCACCACATAGCCGGGGAGCTCCCCTCCTCCGGCTGCCCTCCACACCAGCCCCCCTAGGAACTGCAGCAGGAGGAGTAGGGAGACTGCCAGTTGGAGGCCGTAGAGGCGCGAGCGCGGCACGAACTTGGGCTCCATCTCGGTGCCGTAGCGGCGGTAGCAGACGCAGTGGAAGGCGCCGAAGAAGAAGGAGAGGGTAAGCAGGACGGTGGGCACCAGGGTGAAGTAGAAGCAGGGCGAGATGCCGCCCTCCAGCCAGGCTTCGGAGATGGAAGCGCTGGCCTCACAGTAGCTTTGCACTACCACCATGGTGGCTGGTAGCTGGGAAGACAGGGAGGGGAAAGAGAGTATTCACTATAACAGACATATTACTACCACATTAAGCCTACACATAGGGCTCAAGATCAGAAACCTGGTCTAATGTACCATGGAGTAGCTTGGTATGTAGGAACGAAGCCCTCACAAGCTCCAGTTCAGAGAGGTCATGGTGCACATTGTAGTTCCAACTAATAAAATTATTAATTTGGATGTACATAAATGTTCAGAACAACTGTACCTTACTATCACCCCCTCCAAAAAAATACAATGTTTATGTTTTTGTCGTCATATGAAATGGAACTTTCTAAACAAATGCTTCAGATGTTGTTGCTCTCATGGAATAATTTCTTGAGCACTACAGATATTATCATGGTAATCATGATGCATTTGTCCCAGTGGCATTGTTAGCCTGTTTTTCTTGGTGGCCCGCTCTTTGACAGAGGGCATATTTAAACAATGTGACAACAACGACAGAGCTTCAGAATAACCTTAGCAGTATAGTTTTTCTCTAGCTATCATTTGTGAGACTTGCCTAGTTAAATAAAAATGTAAATAAATACTTTTGTGGCGTTATCTTTCTGACCTATCAAGATAGCTAGCTAGCTAAATTAGCTAGCTTAGATCTGTTGCTGTTATAACAACACTCACCTTCTCAAGAAAAGCTGGTGCTGGAAAGCGATTTATAGTGAATTGAAGCTCCAAACAAATGACCCGTTTTACGCGAAGAGATATTAAAAGTCAAAAACAACAATAATGGTAATCTTGTTGTATCCACTTGTAAATTGTCCTTATTCTTCCTGTGGCATGCATGGAGTAAAGTATTCCATCACTCGACAATCGACACTTTCTTACGAAACACTACTGCCTGAACCGGGTCCTAGAGCCCCGTGGATAGCAAGCATGTTCAAATATAATGTAACGCAATCTCATATATGGCCAGTAGATGACAGTACATACAAAGACATCATACCTCACATCAAAATGCCATCTGAACGCTGGGTCTCATCATAGCTTACAGAGAAGAATAGGCTAACATTATACAGTCAGTTAGTATACCAATATCTTAGCTACAGATGATTAAAATGGATAAGAAAATCCATTTTTTGATCGTTCCTATCAAAATGAGGAGTAGCAAGTTCAATGCATTACAAATCAAATTGTATTTGTCATATGCTTTGTAAACAACAGGTGCAGACAAACAGTGAAATGTTTCATTACGGCCCATCCCAACAATTAATTGACAAAGAGATATAGAAAAGTAATAACACGTATTAATACAAGTAATAATAAATAGACAATGAGTAGTGATAACTTGGCTATATACATAGGGTACTAGTACCGAGTTGATGTGCAGGGGTACGAGTTATTTGAGATAGATATACACATATAACTAGAAATAAAGTGATTATTTGACCATTTGGTTAACTATTTAATTAACTCTTTAGCAGTCTTATGGCTTGGGAGTAGAAGCTGTTCAGTGTCTTGTTGGTTCTAGACTTGGCGTCACTTGAGTGGGTTGAGTCACTGATGTGATCTTCCTGTCTGGGTTGGCGCCCCCCCCCCCCCCCCCCTTGGGTTGTGCCGTGGCGGAGATCTTTGTGGGCTATACTCGGCCTTGTCTCAGGATGGTAAGTTGGTGGTTGAAGATATCCCTCTAGTGGTGTGGGAGCTGTGCTTTGGCAAAGTGGGTGGGGTTTTATACTTCCTGTTTGGCCCTGTCCGAGGGTATCATCGGATGGGGCCACAGTGTCTCCCGACCCCTCCTTTCTCAGCCTCCAGTATTTATGCTGCAGTAGTTTATGTGTTGGGGGGCTAGGGTCAGTTTGTTATATCTGGAGAACTTCTTCTGTCTTATCCGGTGTCCTGTGTGAATTTAAGTATGCTCTCTCTAATTCTCTCTTTCTTTCTTTCTTTCTCTCTCTCTCTCAGAGGACCTGAGCCCTAGGACCATGACTCAGGACTACCTGGCATGATGACTCCTTTCTGTCCCCAGTCCACCTGGCTGTTCTGCCTGCAGCTATGGAATCCTGACCTGTTCACCGGACGTGCTACCTGTCCCAGACCTATTATTTGACCATGCTGGTCATTTATGAACATTTGAACATCTTGGCCATGCTCTGTTAAAATCTCCATCCGGCACAGCCAGAAGAGGACTGGCCACCCCAAATAGCCTGGTTCCTCTCTAGCTTTCTTCCTAGGTTTTGGCCTTTATAGGGATTTTTTCCTAGCCAACATGCTTCAACACCTGCATTGCTTGCTGTTTGGGGTTTTAGGCTGGGTTTCTATACAGCACTTTGAGATATCAGGTGATGTACGAACGATTATAGAAATACATTTGATTTTAAATTTGATAAGTCAACAGGATGGAGAATAAACAGTAGCAGCAGCATATGTGATGAGACAAAAACGTTAGGGCAAAAAGGGTCCATGCAGAACGTCTGCGTGGCTATTTGGTTAACTATTTAACTAACTCTTTAGCAGTCTTATGGCTTGGGGGTAGACGCTGTTCAGAGTCTTGTTGGTTCGAGACTTGGCGCATCGGTACTGCTTACGAAATTTTTAGGGCCTTCCTCTGACACTGCCTGGTATAGAGGACACGGATGGGCCGTATTCACTACCCTCTGTAGAGCCTTACGGTTGCCATCACAAACGGTGATGCAGCCATTCAAGATGCTCTCAATGGTGCAACTGTAGGGATCTGAGGGCCCATGCCAAATATTTTCAGCCTCCTGAGGGGGAAGAGGAGTCGACATACCCTCTTCACGACTGTGTTGGTGTGTATGGACCATGATAGATCCTTAGTGATGTGGACACCGAGGAACTTTAAGCTCTCGACCCACTCCACTACAGTCCCTTCGATGTGAAAGGGGCGTCCTCGGCCACGTGTCCTGTAGTCCACGATCAGCTCCTTTGTCTTGCTGATGTTGGGGGGGGGGGGGGGGGGGGGGGGGGGGTTGTTGTCCTGGCACTACACTGCGTCCTCGGCCCTGCCACGTGTCCTGTAGTCCACGATCAGCTCCTTTGTCTTGCTGATGTTGAGGGGGTCCCAGGGACCTTGTTGTCCTGGCACTACACTGCCAGGTCTCTGACCTCCTCCATTTAAGCGGTCTCATTGTCATCAGTGATCAGGCCTGCCACTGTCGTGTCATCAGCACTCTTAATGATGGTGTCGGAGTCATGCGCAGCCACACAGACGTGGGTGAACGGGGAGTACAGGAAGAGACTATTCCGCACCCCTAATGGGCACCAGTGTTGAGGTTCTGCATAGTGGATGTGTTGTTGCCTACCATCACCACCTGGGGGCAGCCCATCAAGAAGTCCAGGATCTAGTTGCAGAAGCTGTGTTCAGTCCCAGGGACCTTACCTTGGTGAAGAGCTTGGATGGCTTGTTGTCCTGGCACTACACTGCCAGGTCTCTGACCTCCTCCATTTAAGCGGTCTCATTGTCAAAAAAGTTGTAATAATTATTTATTACAAAAAAAACACAAGGGGTAACATTAAAGTATTAGAACAAGGACAAGGACAAACAATACAGCATCAAGACACTATCAAACATGTATCAGTCTTTCCGCAACAGAGCCATCCTTATGTGTGAGGGTGTGTGCGCATGATAGTGATATAAAATATATGTCGTAGTTTCCTTTTTCATGATCACAATCTTGTGAAACCCGAACCCTCTAAGATTCCCCCACAGTTCCCCAATAGCTGTCCCTCAAACATTCGAGACCCCTCCCACAGTCCCCCCCCTAAGAGAAAAAAATAAAAAATACAATTAATTCCATTCCCCACCCCCAAGAACCCCCAATGCACCAACAACCAAGATAATGAACTAAAGAGAAAAAAGGAAAAGACAGAAGAAAACACCAAACAACAAAGCAAATTATTTATTTTTTAAATAATACATTTAAAACAAAGGACATCAGGGACAACTGAAATAACAGCAATGCCTACTTTATATGTTTTTGTGCATGTCTGGCACTATTACATGTATGTGTGTGTTCTTGTATGTGTTTATTTGAATGAGAGTGTGTGTATATGCATGTGTACAAACACCTGCACGGCATCAGCCTCACGCAAACTGGCATTAGTTGTAAAAACACTGCCACTTAGTGTCGTTGAAATGTACTTTTATTATGTTTTATTTTGACTTTTTTTCCCTTTATCTTTTGACCATCATTCTCTCTCTCACACAGCAACTCCACTCCCAATTCCACATACTAACCCTCAGCTTCCCTCATCCCACATCCCTCATCTAATCGAATATAATCTACAGATTGCGTGTTGAAGATAAATAATTTGACTAAGAGTATTAGTATATTAGTAATTGACTGACCCGGTCTCTCCAGATCTTCTAACAGTACTATTTCTAGGGTCCATTTTAGATCAATGCTATGCATTTTCAGCCATTTCTGAACCTGAGACCAGAAACAATACAAAAATAAATGGTCTATTGATTCTGTATCCTCACAACAAAATCTGCAGAGCTTCGATGATTTTATGCCCCAAATATTCAACATTTTGTTGGTGGCAAGAATTTTATATAATAATTTTAGCTGAAAAGCACGAAGTCTTGAATCTTGCGTTGTTTTATATATCAACTCATACACCCTGTACCATCGAATCGGTACATAAAAAATCTCTTCCCAACTATTTTGCAATCTGTATGGCACAGTTGTCAACATCCTGGTCCTCAAATGAAACTGGTATACTTTCCTATTTATGCTATTTTTGTTCCTCCACCAGTTTTGATCCTTTATATTGGGCAGACAGACCAGTTCCCTACTTTCTCCCGCTGCCACCCGCCTCCTCCATTTCTGGGGCAATGCTGTAATCAATTGGTGGTACTCTTGGATTGAGCAGACCTTCCCGTACAGTTCTGATAACTCCATGAAGGACATAACTCTACCGTTCCAATTTACAATATAATTTAAGAACAAAATACCCTTTTCAAACATCTTTCCCATAAATACAGGTATTTTATCAACCAGCACATTTGAGTTCAGCCATAATATTTGTTCTATCTTTTCAGGGGGAAGAAATTGAAATTGGAGCCAGCTCTGCAATGCTTGTTTGAAAAAGAGAGATCCTTTGAAAAAAGTATCATTTTCAATTAATCGAAAATGAGACGTGGCAATCTGCACAAAGGCAAAAAGTCAATTTTTAAACAATGGATGAGGTTTTCTTAGTAATCTACTTGAGAACCATTTAGGGTTCAAATAAATCTTTTGAATGAGTGAAGCTTTTAGAGAGAGGTTTAGTGTGTTTATATTTAATAATCTCAACCCAACCAATTCATATTCATTGTATAGATAGGCTCGTTTTATTTTGTCTGGTGTAGCGTCCCAGATAAAGTGAAATATTTTTTGCTCATATAATTTGAAAAACGAATCATCAGGAGTAGGCAGCGCAACAAGTAAGTGAGTAAACTGAGATATGAATAAGGAGTTAATCAAGGCAATTTTTCCATAAATAGACAGATATTTTCCTCTTCATCAAGTTTTCTAACTAAATTCATTGTGAAGAGCTTATTTATATATTTTGTGATATGAATACCGAGTATGTCTACTTCACCATCAGCCTATTTTATAGGTAAGCTGCAAGGTAATGTTAAAGTTGTATTTTTTAAGGATCCAATAAGTAATATTGTACACTTATAATTAGGTTTTAGTCCAGAGAGTACAGAAAAGTTATCTAGATCTTTAATGAGACATTGCAGGGATCTAGCTTGCGGACTTTTTTAACCTTTGATGCAACAGAGAAAGAGACAAGAAAGTAGTCAAGACGACTAGCTTGATTAAGTCTCCTCCATGTATATCTCACTAGGTCGGGGTTTTTTAGTCTCCAAATATCCACTATTTCTAATGTGTCCATAATATTTGTGGGGGCACGGTGATGATAGTTTGTAGATTGATGACCTTTACGGTCCATTGAGGTACTTAACACTGTGTTATAGTCTCCTACCATAATGATTAGATCATTTGTTGCCTGTAAGTTCAATAAATTGGTATAAATGTTTTCAAAAAAGTGTGGATCATCCTGATTTGGACCATATAGATTAATGAGCCAAATCTCTTTTTCGTCCACTTTCAAGTTCAAAAGATCCACCTTTCTTGCGAATCATTCCTGATTATTTGCACATTCAGATCAACATTTTTTGTTAATTAATATCACACACCCTTTGAGTTCCTTTGTCCATGACAGAAAATTACTTCACCACCCCATTCTTTTTTCCACGCAACTTCATCTAAGAACGTAGAGTGAGTTTCCTGTAAATAGTATATGTTATATTCCTTTTCTTTTAGCCAAGTAAAGACAGATCTTCTTTTCTAATAATCTGCCAAACCTTTACAATTATAACTAGCTATACTTATTTCATCCCTTACCATAACTAGATACTATTCTCAGGCTAAATTGACCATAATTAGTGCTAGTTACTGCCATCAGAGGTATTATGAAGGTCAAAACTAGAGCTTTCAAATGTCTAGAATTCAAGAAATAGGTTCTAGCAATATTTGTTTGTTCCCTTGCCTGTTTGCCTGTGAGCCAATGCCACAGATGTTTGAAAATTGAGACAAATTATGTGTGTAACAAATCTGAGTAGGTTGATGTGTATGATATTGGATATGATATAATGAGTGTGTATGATGTCTGTATAAGAGTAAGACTATAATGTGTGATGTCCAAATAAATAATAACTCTGCCAATTTGCATGTTTGAGTGTCTATGTGTGTAACATGTAGTGCGTGTAGTCTTATTATTCATAATTGTAATCCATATTGTGTCACCATGATAGTTGCATCATAATTACCTTTAACATAATTGAAAAATACATCCCAGCATTTCCATAGTTAATGACGTTTCACATGATCATGAAAGAGACCTTGCATTACTCTAGAGACGGCTTCACTACAGTCAAAATGTATTCTGTACAATATGTTATTATTCCCCAATGCCCCTATTCTGATATCTTCCCCTTGCTTGTTGTAAACATGCATAAACTTGTAGAGAAATACATAAAAAAGATAGACAAACAATAAACATATTCAATTATAAAACGGTTCTCGACAATAGAGACAGAGGGAGAGAAGAGGAGAGAAAAGAGAGAAAGAGAGAGGGAAGAGAGTGAGATCAGGTGTGTGTGTGTATGTATAAGTCCGTATGTGTAAGCAAGCATGTAGTTGAGTACGTGTGTGTGGTCATATCCACTTCATAACGTACAGATATTTTAAACAGTTCCCATAGCTTATTTTTTTTCGTAACCTGAAGTCCCTGTAGAATTTAGTACAGCTGCGGTGTTATGGAGCTGTCTCGGAATAGCTGTCCATCAATAAAGAGTATGTCCACAATGATAAAGGCACGCCTAAAATCCATCCTTTGTTTTCTTTATACCGGATACAGTCTCTTACTTTCGTTTATCTCCTTTGGAAATTGGTCATTGAAACTGAATTTGGTCCCTTTAAGCTCCCTTCCTGTCACGTTCTGACCTTTATTTCCTTTGTTTTGTCATTATTTAGTATGGTCAGGGCGTGAGTTGGGTGGGCAGTCTGTGTTTGTTTTTCTATGATTTGGGGATTTCGATGTTTCGGCCTAGTATGGTTCTCAATCAGAGGCAGGTGTCATTAGTTGTCTCTGATTGAGAATCATACTTAGGTAGCCTGGGTTGCACTGTTTGTTGGTGGGTGATTCTGTAAGGGTTTTCCTTAGGTGAAGTAGAGGCGGACCAAAATGCGGCGTGGCTATTGCGATCCATGTTTAATGAAACAAAGTAAACACGAATCAAATACAAAAAAATAAACGTAATACAAAAACCGAAACAGCCTAATACTGGTGCAAAGTAACAAGGACAATCACCCACAAAACCCAACACCAAACAGGCTACCTAAATATGGTTCCCAATCAGAGACAATGACGAACACCTGCCTCTGATTGAGAACCATATCAGGCCAAACATAGAACAAGACAAACTAGACATGTAACATAG
The DNA here is from genome assembly GCF_021184085.1 of Oncorhynchus gorbuscha. Classification (NCBI taxonomy): domain Eukaryota; kingdom Metazoa; phylum Chordata; class Actinopteri; order Salmoniformes; family Salmonidae; genus Oncorhynchus; species Oncorhynchus gorbuscha. Next base: position 51,926,413 of record NC_060195.1, on the reverse strand, counting down.
AATGCCCACTCAGCTCACACCCTGACCAACCAAAACATAGAAACATACAAAGCAAACTATGGTCAGGGTGTGACACTTCCTCTGCTTTCGATCAGCTCCTTTTGTTGGTAGTGTTCAAATTTTGAGATGATCGGTCGGGGACCCTTGGTCTTGTCGCTCCGAGCTCCAAGTCTGTGTACTCGGTGGAAAGCCACCTTGTTTACAGTCTCTATAGGAAGTTTCAATGCGGATTTCATGAATTCTCTGATCGCGCCCTCTGGATTATTGGATGCGTGCTCAGGAATACCAGACAAAATTAGATTTTCACACATGCTACGACTTTGTATGTATTTTTTTTTGCATTTTCCAATTAAGAACATTCAAAACAAAAGTGAAAAGATATTAGACAACGATAGGACAAAGTCACAGTAACAGACGAACGTAACATAAATAAATTATAATTATAGTTATATAAACAAACATACAATAATAAAAAATAAAATAAAAAAAACAATAAAAAAAATAATGAGACATTGGATCACCTGCCGTAGGCTACATATTATACATTACGTGTGAAACATTATGTGAGGATTATATATAGATTAAATCAATGAGATGTGGGGGAGATGTGGGGGAGATTCTCCATATAGTCAATAAAAGGTTGCCAAATTCAACAGTAAGTGATTTTCTCCAAAGGGATACAACTATTAACTTCCGAAAGCCACATTGCAACTGGCAGGGAGGAATCCAATTTCCATTTCAAGACAATACATTTCTTGGCAATCGCTAGCAATATTTCTGTTAGCTTTATAGTGTGGCTTTGCCTAAGATTGGTGTTAGTAAAGTTACCCAGTAGACAGACCTCCGGGTCTAAAGGGAATGCAATTGAATTGAGGATATGGTATCGCATACCCCCTGCCAGAAACCGTGTAGTTTTGAACACTGCCAAGTGGAATGGAGGAATGTTCCTTCATCTGAGCCACATCTAAAACATAGGGAGGAGATATCTGGGTTGAACTTGTGCAGTCTAGATGGGGTGATATAGAGCTGATGGAGGAAATTAAACTGGATCAGTCTGTATCTAGAGTTCAATGTGGATGTAACCCCATCCCTGCATAGGTCACTCCATAGATCCTCATCAAGATCAATACCCAGATCTTTCTCCCATCTAAGTCGGGGTTTATCTAGCCCAGGCAGTGTTAGTCCTGACATAAGAGCATTGTAAACACGGGAAATGGTCTTGAACAGTGGTTGGTCTGCGTGGCAGAGTTGTTCAATAGGTGACATCTTAGGTAGGTTCCATTGTCCCTTATGAGTCACCCTAATAATGTTTCGTAGTTGTAGGTAGCTAAAGAAGTCCCTGTTAGGCAAGTGGTATTTCTGTTTCAGCTGATCAAAAGACATAAGAACTCCCTCCTCGTAACAATGTTCCAGAAGAGTGATCCCCTTATCAGACCATGGTCTAAAGTTACTATTCTGGAAAAACATAGGGATCAATCTATTGTTCCATAAAGGGGTTTTAGGGGAAAGGAATCCCCCTCGTCCGAACAGCTCATGCAGTTTGCACCATGCCAGGACAGAATGTATGATTAAAGGGTTGTCTGTGATGGTTTTTATAGATTTTCTGTCCCATTTGTAAAACAAATCTGCCCCAGTGTCATCATTTACCTCAAGCTTTTCAATGTTCAACCATGAGGGAGAGGGACCATTGTCAAACCTCTGAGCCAGAAACCTAGACTGTTTAAGCCTCCTTGACTGTAATCAAGGGTCAGTTTATCCAGGCCAACCCTAGGGGTTTTGCCGTGCCAGATAAACTGTCTGGTCAGCTTGTCGAGAGAGGAAAAAAATGCTGCGGGAACAGGGATAGGGAGAGATTGAAACAGATATAGAAACCTGGGCAGGACATTCATTTTAATTACATTGATTCTACCCAGTAGAGTGAGAGGTAAGTCCATCCATTTACAAAGGTCAGCCTCCACCTTTTGCAACAAACTGGCCAGATTGAGTTTATAGAGGTTGTTCAGATTACCATCCACCATTATGCCCAAATATGTGAAGCCCATAGGCGACCATCTAAAAGGAAACTTGTGCTTGATGGTATGATGGTCAAAGACCGACAACGGTAAGATTTCGCTTTTATCAAGATTGACCTTATATCCAGAGAAAGAACTATAACACTGTAGTAGGATCTGCAAGTGAGAGAGGGAGTGTTCTGGGTTTGTTAGGAATAAGATAAGGTCGTCCGCAAAGAGTGATAATTTATGGGTATGGGGGCCCACCTGAAAGCCATGTATGTCAGGGCACGTTCTAATAGCCTCAGCCAACGGTTCGATGGCGAGGGCAAAGAGGTGGGGGCTAATTGGGCAACCTTGTCTGTTCCCCCTATAAAGAGGGAAATATGAGGAAGTAATCCCATTGGTAGCAATCCTAGCTTTATGAGATTTGTAGAGTGATTTTATCAAATTTACAAACACGGTACCTAAACCAAACTTTTCCAAGACACGAAAGAGGTATGGCCATTCAACCCTATCAAAGGCCTTTTCAGTGTCGAGACACCAGTTATTTTGTTTTTGTTAGCAAGGTGAATTATATCAAAGAACCTTCTGAGATTATTGGAGGACAATCTATTAATTATGAAGCCAGTCTGATCTGGGTTGACCAACAGGGGAAGACATGACTCCAGTCTCTTAGATAGCATCTTGGTGACCAGTTTACAATCTGTGTTAAGGATAGAGATTGGTCTATAGGAGGCGCACTTTAGCGGGTTTTTCCCTTTCTTGTGGATTACAGTAATCACTGCTTGAGAGAAGGACTCTGGAAAGCAGTTGTCTTCCCTGGCTTTTTTAAGTACCTCCATAAGGTAGGGGACCAACAGCTCCCTAAATTCTTTATAGAACTCTGGAGGGAAGCCATCCTCCCCAGGAGATTTATTAGAAGGTAAGGATTTAATGGCCTCCAACAATTCAGGGACTGAGAAGTGTTCACTCAGGCGCTCGCTGTCTTCCCCTGACAGGCATGGGAGGTTGAGAGAGGAGAGAAAGGAGTCTATCTCTGATAGATCATCGCTTGATTGGGAAGTGTAGAGGTCTTCATAGTATTTCTTAAAAGTATTATTAATTTCAGTAGGGTCGAAAGATATCTCTTTAGTGAGAGTTTCTATGGCATTAATTGTCCTCTTACTTTCCTCTGCTTTCAGTTGCCATGCCAATACTTTGTGAGCTTTCTCTCCAAGCTCATAATAACGCTGTTTTGATTTAGTGATGGCCCTCTCAGCTTGATATGTGTTCAGAATATTAGATTTCAGTTTTTTATTTACCAAAAGCCTGTATAGATCTTTAGTCGGGCCTCTTTGGTAGGTTCTCTCTCGCTCGGAGATTTCAGATTCAAGGGCACTCAGTTCCGCACCGTGTTTTTTCTTCAGCCCTTTAGTATAGGAAATAATCTGTCCCCTCAGGTAGGCCTTCAATGTGTCCCAAAGAATGAAGCTGTCAGGAGCAGAGGGTTTGTTTGTCAAAGTAAAAATATTGATCTGCTCTTTGATGAATGCACAAAATTCAGGTTGCTTTAGAAGTGTAGAATTTAGTCTCCATCTATATGCTCCATTTACCTTGGAAGGAATGGAGATTGATAATACCAGAGGAGAATGGTCACTAAGCAATCTGGGGAGATACTCGACATCTAACACTCTATGAAACAGTTGTGTCGAAAGTAAAAAGTTATCTATGCATGTGTGTGTCTTGTGTGGGTGTGAATAAAAAGAGTGGTCCCTATCCTGTGGGTGCAACTGTCTCCAGATGTCTAGTAAATTGAGATCATTCATGAATGACATGGTGAGCTTGCCGGCTTTGGTAAGAAGTGAGGGTTTATCAGAAGACCTATCAAGAACTGTATCTAAGCAAAAATTAAAATCTCCTCCAACCAGTAGCCATCCTGGTGGTGCTTGAGCAACCTGAAGGAAGACATTCTGAATAAACATATGGTCATCGAAGTTAGGAGCATAAATATTCAATAGGGTCCAAGACTCTGAAAACATATGCCCCTGCACCAAAACAAACCTGCCAGAGGGATCAGAGATGGTGTTGTTGACGCAGAAGGGGATGTGTCTACTTATCAAAATTGCAGTTCCTCTTGCTTTGGAGTTAAAAGAGGATGCAAAAACTTGTCCTACCCATTCCCTCTTCAATTTCTTGTGTTCACTGGTTGTAAGATGTGTTTCTTGTAAAAACTCAATGTCAGCCTTTAATTTCTTAAGGTATGTATAGACTCTTTTCCTTTTAATCGGGCTGTTAAGACCTTTTACGTTGAATGTGACATATCTTAGTGGATTAAGCATAGGTTGGGTTTCAAAAATGTAACTGAATAGAAATCTATCATATGCTGATAATTAGGAAATGTTTCAACTTTGGTTTGAGCACAAAAGTGACCTGTGTGTCTCTTTAGGAGGGAAACAATAAACATAGAAAAAAGGAAGAAAAAAATAATACAAATAAAAATCCCACCCACCCCGATTGTCAGACTAGAACAACAGTCCCAACAATCAAACATGAATACACTTGTAGAGATACATCTTGCTCTTACTAGCTAAACCTTGGCGTAAACTAAAACCTGCGAGCTCTCTATATTGAAAACAAACGTTGTGAATAGATATTTATGGCTGAATATTTACTGCCCACGGTAAGGGCTGCTTGAGTCTCTTTACGAAAGATTAACATAAATGAGGGGGAAAGCAGTGGGCCTAAACCCACTTATTGCTTCGCCCAGTAGATATGGACTAAACCAAAATATACTCTCCTGTAAATGTAATAGAACTCACCCCGGGAAGATACGGTTAGTTGAAAATGTACAAATCAATTAAAGTGACCGGGAGATACCAGCAGTTCAATCCGGATAAGAGAAAACAAACAAACTGCATTTTATCCCCCAGAGAGACCGTCCTGGCTCAGACTCAGACGTTGTGTTATGCAGGTGAATGAGGACCCAAAAGCGACTTGGCGAAAACAGAGTCTTTAATCCAGTAAAGTAAATATACAATCATAAAGCACAATTCCACTCGTAATGACGAGAACAGACTGGAGACTCGATCATGAACTGCAGGTTGCCTCGGGAAGGCACTTGAACGTAGCAGACTCAGACACCTGCTCACCACGCAGCATCTGAGGGAAACACGACACGACAGGGCGATACACAGACACAGCACGGTGAACAATAGACAAGGATCCGACAGGGCAGAAACGGAAAACAAGGGGAGAAATAGGGACTCTAATCAGGGAAAAAGATAGGGAACAGGTGTGGGAAGACTAAATGATTGATTAGGGGAATAGGAACAGCTGGGAGCAGGAACGGAACGATAGAGAGAAGAGAGAGAGGAAGGGAGAGAGAAAAAGGGGAACGAACCTAAAAAGACCAGCAGGGGGAAAACGAACAGAGGGAAAAGCAAAATGACAAGACAATATAAGACAATACATGACAGTACCCCCCCACTCACCGAGCGCCTCCTGGCGCTCTCGAGGAGGAACACTGGCGGCAACGGAGGAAATCATAGATCACAAACGGTCCAGCACGTCCCGAGAAAGAACCCAACTCCTCTCCTCAGGACCGTAACGGAAAAACGAAAAAAGGGAAACTAGGGTACTACTCAAAAAAAAAAAAAATGAGACACGGGTAGAGAACTGAAAGCTTTAGAGCAAACAGGACCAAACAGGCCAGGAGAGTAACAACTAGGGACAGACTGAGACACAGCAAGGGCAGGAACAAGAACATGAGAGATGCGATGGCAGGGAACAGACTGAGACCCAGCAAGACCAGGAGCAGAAGCAGAAAAAAATTACCAGACTTCTTCTGCGCGCAGTCCGAACACGCAGCCACGAAACGGCGCGTGTCACGCTCCTGAGTAGGCCACCAAAACCGCTGGCGAATAGAAGCAAGCGTACCCCGAACGCCGGGATGGCCAGCTAACTTGGCAGAGTGAGCCCACTGAAGAACAGCCAGACGAGTAGAAACAGGAACGAAAAGAAGGTTACTAGGGCAAGCGCGCGGCGACGCAGTGTGCGTGAGTGCTTGCTTAACCTGTCTCTCAATTCCCCAGACAGTCAACCCGACAACACGCCCAACAGGAAGGATCCCTCGGGATCGGTAGAAGCCACAGAAGAACTAAAGAGACGGGATAAAGCATGAGGCTTGGTGTTCTTAGTACCCGGGCAATAAGAAATAACGAATTCGAAACGAGCGAAAAACAACGCCCAACGAGCATGACGCGCATTCAGTCGTTTGGCAGAACGGATGTACTCAAGGTTCTTTTGGTCAGTCCAAACGACAAAAGGAACGGTCGCCCCCTCCAACCACTGTCGCCATTTGCCTAGGGCTAAACGGATGGCGAGCAGTTCGCGGTTAGCCACATCATAGTTACGTTCCGACGGTGACAGGCGATGAGAAAAATACGCACAAGGGTGGACCCCATCGTCAGTATCGGAGCGCTGGGACAGAATGGCTCCCACGCCCACCCCCGACGCGTCAACCTCAACAATAAACGGTTTAGTGACGTCAGGTGCAACAAGGATAGGAGCGGATGCAAAACGCTTCTTGAAGAGATCAGGACAACAATCATACGACCGGTGAGGAGGAAGGGAGTTGGTTCTGGACCGACTGAAGACCGTGCGCAGACCATGATACTCCTCCGGCACTCCTGTCAAATCACCAGGTTCCTCCTGAGAAGAGGGGACAGAACAAACAGGAGAAATAGCAGACATTAAACACTTCACATGACAAGAAACGTTCCAGGAAATGATAGAATTACTAGACCAATCAAAAGAAGGATTATGACACACTAGCCAGGGATGACCCAAAACAACAGGTGTAAAAGGTGAACAAAAAATCAAAAAAGAAATGGTCTCACTATGGTTACCAGATACAGTGAGGGTTAAAGGTAGTGTTTCATATAATATACTGGGGAGAGGACTACCATCCAAGGCAAACATGACCGTGGGCTCCCTAACTGTCTGAGAGGAATGTCATGTTCCCGAGCCCAGGCTTCGTCCATAAAACAGCCCTCCGCCCCAGAGTCTATTAATGCACTGCAGGAAGCTGCCGATCCGGTCCAGCGTAGATGGACCGGTAAGGTAGTACAGGTACTTGACGGAGAGGACCGTCTAGTAGCGCTTATCAGTCGCCCTCCGCTTACTGATGAGCTCTGGCCTTTAACTGGACATGAAATGACAAAATGACCAGCGGAACCGCAATAGAGACAGAGGCGGTTGGTGATTCTCCGTTCCCTCTCCTTAGTCGAAATGCGAATACCCCCCAGCTGCATGGGCTCAACACCTGAGTCAGTGGGGAAAGATTGTAGTGTCGGAGAGAGGGGAGACACAGTTAACGCGAGCTCTCTTCTATGAGCTCGGTGACGAAGATCTACCCGTCGTTCAATGCGAATAGCGAGTTCAATCAAAGAATCCACGCTGGATGGAACCTCCCGAGAGAGAATCTCATCCTTAACCTTAGCGTGGAGTCCCTCCAGAAAACGAGCGAGCAACGCCTGCTTGTTCCAGTTACTGGAGGCAGCAAGAGTGCGAAACTCTATAGAGTAATCCGTTATGGATCGATTACCTTGACATAGGGAAGACAGGGACCAGGAAGCTTCTTTCCCAAAAACTGAGCGATCAAAACCCTTATCATCTCCTCTTTAAAGTTCAGATAATTGTTAGTACACTCAGCGCTTGCCTCCCAGATAGCTGTGCCCCACTGCCGAGCCCGACCAGTAAGGAGTGATATGACGTAGGCAATCCGAGCTCTCTCTCTGAGTATGTGTTGGGTTGGAGAGAGAACACTATATCACACTGGGTGAGAAAGGAGCGGCACTCAGTGGGCTGCCCAGAATAACATGGTGGGTTATTAACCCTAGGTTCCGGAGGCTCGGAAGACCCGGAAGTAGCTGGTGGCACGAGACGAAGACTCTGATACTGTCCTGAGAGGTCGGAGACCTGAGCGGCCAGGGTCTCAACGGCATGCCGAGCAGCAGACAATTCCTGCTCGTGTCTGCCGAGCATCGCTCCCTGGAACTCGAGAGTAGAGTAGAGAGAATCCATAGTCGCTGGGTCCATTCTTGGTCGGATCCTTCTGTTATGCAGGTGAATGAGGACCCAAAAGCGACTTGGCGAAAACAGAGTCTTTAATCCAGTAAAGTAAATATACAATCATAAAGCACAATTCCACTCGTAATGACGAGAACAGACTGGAGACTCGATCATGAACTGCAGGTTGCCTCGGGAAGGCACTTGAACGTAGCAGACTCAGACACCTGCTCACCACGCAGCATCTGAGGGAAACACGACACGACAGGGCGATACACAGACACAGCACGGTGAACAATAGACAAGGATCCGACAGGGCAGAAACGGAAAACAAGGGGAGAAATAGGGACTCTAATCAGGGAAAAAGATAGGGAACAGGTGTGGGAAGACTAAATGATTGATTAGGGGAATAGGAACAGCTGGGAGCAGGAACGGAACGATAGAGAGAAGAGAGAGAGGAAGGGAGAGAGAAAAAGGGGAACGAACCTAAAAAGACCAGCAGGGGGAAAACGAACAGAGGGAAAAGCAAAATGACAAGACAATATAAGACAATACATGACACGTTGCTCAGTTCTTTGAGAAAAGTGTGCACTTCTCCCTGTGTGTTGAAGAGATGGCTTCGGCCTTTGTACTGAACTTTCATCCGCGCAGGGTGGATGAGGTAGCCGGTGATGTTCTTCTCCTTCAGTGCTTTGGCGGCAGGTCTGAACTGCTTGCGGCGTCTGGCGAGGTCCGCGCTCATATCCGGGAAAAGGCTGACCCTCTTCCCATCGATGGCGATGCCCCCTTTGGCTCTTGCGAGTTGCAGTATCTTCTCTCTGTCTTGGAAACGGAGGAACCTGATCAGGACGGCTCGTGCGGGCTCATCTGGCCGGGGTTGTGGCGCTGATGTTCTGTGGGCGCGTTCGATTTCCAGCGGCTTGGTGAAGTTGGTTATGCCTAGGACCTCCGGGATCCATTGAGTGAAGAAACGGACCGAGTCACGGTCCTCTTTCAATCCCACCACACAGATATTACTACGTCTACTCTGGTTCTCCATCTGATCTACTTTGTTTTTGAGGTAGGCATTGTCCTTTTGCAGTTGTGTCAAGACTTGGTCATGTCTAGCGATGGTATCTTCAACTGTGCTAATGCGCAGCTCTGCCTCAGTCGTTCTCAAAAGGAGATCATTCATGGAGGATTTCAGATCGTCAATGGAAGAATGGAGTTCAGCCGATTTCTTAGCGATTTTCAGAGAAAGACCTCTGTTACCATCCTGAATTTCCCGGAGGAGAGTAGCCAGCATGTCGGCAGGCTCGCAAGAGGCTGCTGAGAGCAACAGTCTGGAACTGTCGTCTGAGTTATGAGGGCTAATGCTAATCTTGCTAGCTGTAGCGTTATCGTTATCTTGGGAATCAACAACGTTTTGGTCGTCCTTCTTGCCTCTCGGTCGCCGGTCCATGGCTCTTTGGGAAGGTAAGTACTTGACAATTTATCAGCCGATGTTAGAATATTGTTTCAACGTTGTTATTTAGGTAAAAATATAATAACTTTGAAGAGCTCGGTTTGTCAACGTCTGCTCAGCTCCGCGGCATCACGTGTCTCGGAATCGTGTATTTTTACCTTGGTTGTGAGTGTCTTGTTTTCTCTTTGGAGCTTGAAAATTTCAGTCTGACTGAACTCCAAACTCCCCCTCGGCCCTGCTACCTCCTCACACAACTTTTGCATTGTTGCATGGATTCCAGCCAGAGCACTAGCCTCTACCTCAATGGTAAGTAAATCGTCCGTGTCTGTAGATTAATCTATTTTTCTTTTTTTTGTCGGGTTAAAGTTATTTTGTGAGGTGGTCGGATCTTTCCACGAAGGAGTATGTTGTTCCTCCATAGCGTAAAGCTGTTGGTACTCGTCAATTTCCCTCAGGATCTGCTTTGTATCCAGATTGGCTCTATACTGCAACCAGTTGTTTTACGAAAAGATAGCAATGAGTCTTTCACACGATGACGACCAGTGTCTGTAGTACAGTCAGCTAGCACTCGTGGAATCCATGCAACAACAAAAAAGGAACACAAACTTGCAGTCCAAGCCGTAAAGGCTAACTGCGTTGTGGAATGCTTAATAACAAAACGTTAGTTCAGATTAAAATTGATTTAATGAAATGTTTTAATGTAAACAACAACCCGAGTGTAGACAGTATAGTGTCCTGTTGCGCACTCTGATGACGTCGCTCTCTCGTAACGTAACGTAGCGTTCTTGATTAGGATCTAAAAGGCCAAACTAGATCAGCACTCCAACTGAGAATGTGAAGACAGCTCACTTAAACAAACCTGATGGTCTACTTGCATGTATGACCCCTGCCTGACTCTGGACTACTTCCCGCCCACCTAATCCTCCTGGCTGCCCTGACATTGATTCTGCCTGCTCTTCGGAATCTTTTGAACACTGAACTGGTTTTGTCCCTTTTGCCTATCCACAACCATTCTCTTGCCTTACCTCATTGGATTAATAAATATTGTAAGACACCAACCATCTGCATCTGGGTCTTGCCTTGTGCACTTATATAATGTCTTAGTGTGGTGTGTGAAGAAACCATTTGCGAGCGGTACAAATCCCATTATTGTGAATTAGGCCGTTTTTTTGTCTTTAATAACCTTATAGTTTGGGTTATGATGATAAGGTAAGAAAGATGTACTAAGCTCACGAGGCATAATATTCAATTAGCTGGGTATATATCATTAATTGAAATGACAAATCAAATGAAGTGCAGGACATCTTCTAGATTGTGGCTGTAGCAAAATTCCTTAAATAAACTTAACATAGAAGTATTAACAAAATCCTTGAACGCAATTGTACATAGAAGTAACACATTATTAAGGTAAAGTAACATTTTTGTGGGGCTATTTTTAATGAGTGGACCTATTAAAACCTACTCAATATCAATGCTTTATGTCTAAAAAAACAAATGGTGTACATTCATATGTGCAAAAAAGGTTATTTTGGAAATGTGCTAAGGTATAGCTGCCCTACACAATTACATTAGCTTTGGTACATGCACAAAAATACTGGCCAGAAGCTACTGAAAGTAAAACAGGATTTAAAAAAAAGTTGAATGTGGAAAACCTATCTGGATCAATTGAGCAAGTGAAAAAACAGATCAAGTCGTCTCTTTATTCTTCACTATCCTGTCTCTCTCTTCCCTTTATTCACTCTCCTCTTCCACTCTGCTGTTCTGCTGCCCAGCGTCTTGGCTGCAGACTTCATGTTCTTCAGGGGAAGCCTGGTAATGTATCCTGGTCTTCATGGAAGCCTGGTCTCTTCTCCTGGTCTGAAGGTTCACAGTGATCACAGCAAAGTCCATCCCCATAGCACAGCCCAGCATGTGAAGAGTACACAGCATATAATGTGGAGTCCATGCCAAATTGGTCTCTCTGCCCTTCAATCAAGAAGGTTGTAGTTATTGATAAACAGACCATGTTCTTCTGGTCAGAGATGAGAGCACACCAGTATCCCACTGTCCTCTGGTGAGAGGTCAGAGAGGACCAGACAGACCTAAGGGCGAAATAAATTCATTATGCCCTCCAAAACGTCAGGGAATTGTTTATACTTATCCATACATCTTGTGTCCAGAATAACATTATATATATATATGTATATATATGCCATTTAGCAGAATCTTTTATCCAAAGCGACTTACGGTCATGTGTGCATACATTCTACGTATGGGTGGTCCCGGGAATCGAACCCACTACCCTGGCGTTACAAGCGCCATGCTCTACCAACTGAGCTACAGAAGGAACATTGGCCACCTTTGTAGTCTTCCTCCGCCACTCCACCCTGTCATACTGTGGGACATCAGCTGCATGTGAGGGCAACCTCCCTTCCCTCTGAGAAAAACTCTTTGAGGGGCTCGGACTTAGGGTACACAATTAGACAATATCTTCTAAATGGCATATATTATTATTATATTATTATATGATGACTCTTGATGGGGGCTTCTGATGGCAATCATAAAACCCTGAGTTGTTGAGCATCGGTGATGGGATGACTAGGGAGTAATTTCCTTACAATCTTCCATTCACGATGTACAATGTCTGCTTCCTTTGATGACTGAGGATTCTCCCCCACCATGTCTTTGTCCCATTGGGGTCAGGGTTGAAACAGGGAAGCACAGCCTTCTTTCCCACATAATGGTGAAAGGTGATACAGTAGATCGCTAAGATGGTTTGACTGTAAACACAACGCTGTCTCTCCACTACCAGGTATTAAATTAAATGTGAAGTTGGTCATATGGAGAGAGGATCCGTTGTCAGCCAACAGCACCCGGCCCCTTACTTCCTCCATGAAGGGATTTGCGGATTTGTTCATGTCCCAAAAGTGATTGTGGAGCCATCTGACTGTAAAGTTACCATCCCCCCAAGAATCCCCACACTGCAGGTCCAATTTCCCTCCCAAATGAGCATACATACATACTGTATAAACTGATTATACAGCTTCAGTACTGCAGACAATGAGGTTGATGCTTTTCTGGAGTTTCCTCTTGCCAGCTGTCCAGCACTCTGCCCTGTATAGTCCAGTGTCTGACAGAGATGTTCTGGATCAGGACAGTTGACATGTTATGAATCAATTTCCATCGATCCCTTAATCCCGGCATTCAGCGTGGAATATTCAGGTGAAGTGTTAGAAGAATTCAACAAAAGCAGGCTCTCTTCAGCTTCGGATTTAAAGGTCAAACAGTTGTAAAAAGCAAGATTGTTGTAAAAAGCATACTTTTCTCCTTCTGCTTTCATCTAATAGACTTCTTAGACATCATGGATGTTTCCCATCAGAACAGAGAGTAGAATGTTCAGCTTTGTGACAGAGGCCATTGTACACACTCCGTCTCTGCTGATGTGTTGTGACAAACCACTAGCTTTATATTGGCTTTTGCTCAGTTATCATATGAGAGGAGAGAACGGAGTGCATTGGGAAGGTCACGGATAGGTTAAAAGATCAGAGATTGAAAAATGCTGATGTGAATTACGATTGCACCATGGGCCTTTTTATTGCTTCAGTAGCAAGTTTCATTTACATATCTTAAACAGCCTGTAGCACTTTTCATATCTGCTTTTGGGTCGTTACTCTAACAGAGTACGTTTTGTGTTCCTTTGTTATTTAAATTTTAAATATTTCTCTGAAATGCTGAGTGCCTGTGATTGAGAGAGCAGAGTGCAGTGGTAAAGGTCACTGATGAAAACATAACAGATTGAAAATACTGATGTGAACCATGCATCATGGGCCTGTTTCTTGCTTCTTGACAACTGAAGGTTTCCACATACATTTTTTTTAATGTTCTAACGTGAAAATGCTCTTTCTTACTTCTAACCTGACCAGGTCCTTCTTTATCCACTCCATCCCTGGCACAGAGACATCATTGCACCACTATGCGTTTTTGTGCATTCACATGACCTAAGAGCATCATTTAGCAGATGCTCTCATCCAGACCAATTTAGAATAAGTGGGTGTGCAGACTTATGTTCTTGCCCATCACTAACACACCTGATTCAGGTATTATACTAAGCAGTCTTCTGTCTGGACCATAAAACAAAATCAGGTGTGTTACTGCAGACCTGGACCTAAAGCCTGCACACCCAGTAGCCCAGGAGTGAAATTATACAATTTTATAGAATACTTGTAATAATTTACAATAGAGAACAATAACCTTGTATATTTGGGGTTATGATAGGATAAGACAGATGTAATAAACCCATGAGGCATTTAGTAGTAGTTATATTCTCCAAGAATCAATGGGTACTGTTGCAGAGCAGTAGGTTAGGGCCATAAGGTGTCAACAATTTACTGTTAGTGGTGTTGAGGATCGGGGGGGGGGAGTAAATTCAATGTGGCACAAGAACAACCCATGATATTACATTTATTGGCAGTTTTATGCTTTTTAAGAAGATACCTGCAATTAGATATCTCTGATGTGTAAGTATGCTTTATATTCTACAGAATGCGGCAGAATGCACCTAATCCTGGAGAGGATATCGGAGTATATTGACTTTTTCATGATGAGGGCCACACTTTAAGCCTTATAGCCGATCACCAGTATCCTGCTTTCAATTCAGCCAAGGGACAAAGGAGACCAGAGATGAAATGAAAAGGCAGCTGTCACATCTGAGCTGCTTAAAAAGAAGGGGAATAAAAGAACCTTTCAAAAAAACTTATGTCCATCGCCGCGCAGCATACGCACATAAGTAGGAATCGAAAAGGGAAATCTTATCATTTGGCCCGCTCACAAAAGGTCTAGAGAGTGACTTATCTGCTTCATCTCTCCAGTCTTTTGTGCGAGTGGAAATGGGCCCTCTGTCAATCAGCTGCCTCTCACACATCTCCTTTGTCCCCAATGAATTCGATGGCTGCCATGGCCTGTCTGTCACATTGTGCGTCCCAAATGTCAACCTATGGGCTCTGGTCAAAAGTAGTGCACTACATAGGGGAAAAGGTGCTATTTGGGACACACCCACACAGTGCTCATATCTCCTGTTCATTGTGGGGCCTGGCTCAACCTCACTGTGCAGCACAGCAGGACCGTAAGGCCTCTTTTAGGTCTATATTTTATTTCTTTCATTCTTCTCCCTTTTCTTTTTCCCTCTCCATGTTGTTGCTTTCCATCTGAACTGAAGTGGGTTGACTAACTGACAGTTTGATGGGCAGAGTGAGAGGAGGATAGGGGGTGTATCAATCTAAAGCTTTGGCACAGCGGTAAAATGGTATGCCTATATTCTTGCACTTTGGAGCATGGAGAAATGTTACATTCAGATCTCAACAGAGACCAAAGGGATATGCCTAGTGGTTAGAGCATTGGACTAGTAACCGAAAGGTTGCAAGTTCAAATCCCCGAGCTGACAAGGTATAAAATCTGTCGTTCTGCCCATGAACAGGCAGTTAACCCACTGTTCCTAGGCCGTCATTGAAAATAAGAATTAGTTCTTAACTGACTTACCTAGTAAAATAAAGGTGAAACTTTTTTAAATTTAAATATCAGTTTATAAACCCATTCAACTTTGTGGTATATCTTTCATTGGAGGGGAGGGTTGTTTTTTTTTCAGATCATGTCCTCAGTTGAATCAGTTGAGATTGTACACAGTGTGTGTAGATGTTCCATCCCAAAAATGGCGATGTCAGATTTCAGAATCTCAGAAAGAGCAGGACATCATGTTTAGCACCACAAAGGCCACAGGCTTTTATAAATATACCCAGAAAATATGGGGAAATCATTTTCTACTTCAATCTTTGAATAAGTACAGTAGGAGAGCACTCCAAATGTCTTTCTTAATATTTACTAGAACTCCCCCCGAAGAGACAAGCCAGTCTGCCAGTATCAACTCTCTGTAAGATCATAATAAACATCACTGTCTTTGACAAACCAACTTTGATAATGTCGGTTTCCACTGTGAGGGTAATCTACTATCTTGTTTTAAACACAGTATCCTGTCTAAAATTCTTATAAAGTATTTGTTAATATTTTTATTGGACAGGAGAGACAGGGAATAATAGGAATAGAGTGTTTCATAGGAAGTGGGTCGGAACGTGAATCATAGACACTGGTATATGAGTGGTGTAGGTATGGCACTAACAACTATACCACACCCTTTAGGTATTCAATACACTCTATACCCAGGTGAAATGGTTTAGAAGGACACGTCGTTGGTCCCTGTAGGGCACTGTCCTCTTCACGAGGAGTGTGAGAGGAAGGGAAAGGAGGAGAGAGGAGAGGAAGAAGAAGAAAGAGGAGGGGCGAAAAGAGCGGAGAAGAGGAAGGGAAAGGAGAAGAGGGAAGTGGGAGAAGATATCTCTGTCAGGCAGGCTGTCGCTGACAAACACAGACACTTTCTGCAAACGCTAAAACCTTTACCACACTTCTTGGAAATAAGAATTTGTTCTTAACTGACTTGCTGAGTTAAATAAAGGTTTAATACATTCTCAAGAGAGAGTGAGAGAGGGGGGAGAGGAATAGAGAGATAGAAGGGGGAGTTGGAGAGAGAGACACATAGAGAAAGAGCCAGAAAGGGAGATATGAAGAGAGAGAAGAAGGGAAGAGTGAGAGATAGTGCCACAGTTAAGACAAGCTTAGTGAACACGTCAGCGTGGCTGTGAGAGAGGCAAAAAAATAGAGGTAGCTTGAACGAGGGTAGCACAGTAAGGTAGTATGCCATGGACTTCTTGACAAGCAGCAGCTTTTGTACATTTTTACTCATTTGAGTACCATGTCTACGATGCAACAGTGCGTTTTGGTCACCAGGGGCAGTCTCGTATCATAGCTAGAGTGACTCCGAGGCTTCCTGTAACCAAAGGTCTGAAAGCACTGGCAACTGGCAAGGGAAAGAATACATTTGCAGGACTCCTCTGTCAGAAAGACAACCTTTCAGTCTGCCTGCCATTGACCTACTATGGGCCTATAGTTTTGGTGAAATAATGAAAAACAAATCACTCTTATGACAAGCAGCAGTGGTCACTACACTGTTTTGTTGACTGTCGTCTTGGGTGTTGTCATACAATATTGTATTCAAAACATTTATGTTCCATTAGTTACAGTGTAGGAGTATCACAGATGTTTTTATTATTAAAAAGGGACATCTCACCAGAATTACTGCCAACAGAATACAGTGTCTTCAGAAAGTAGTCACACCCTTACATTTGTCCACATTTTGTTGTGCTTCAGCCTGAATATAAAACAGATTAAACTGAGATTTGTCACTGGCTGGACAAATTTCTGGAAAGGAAAGAAACCACTCACCATGAGGCCAATCATGACTAAGTAAAAAAGTTACAAATTGTAATGGCTGGGATGGGAGAAAACTCAGAATGGATCAACAACATTCTAGTTACTCCATAATAATAATCTAAATGACAGAGTGAAAAGAAGGAAGCCTATACAGAATAAAAAATATTCTACAACATGCATCCTGTTGGCAACAAAGCACTAAAGTAATACTGCAAGAAATGTAGCAAAGCAAATCACTTTTTTCCCTGAATACAAAGTGTTATGTTTGGGGCAAATCCAGTACAACACATTAGTAAGTACCAATATCCATATTTTCAAGCATACTGGTGGCTGCATCATGTTATGGGTATGCTTGTAATCGTTAAAGGACTGGGGAGATTTTCAGGATAAAAAAAATAAACTGAATTAGCTTAACACAGGCAAAATCCTAGAGGAAAACCTGGTTCACTTTGCTTTCCACCAGACAGTGGGAGATGAATTCACCTTTCAGCAGGAAAATAACCTAAAATACAAGGCTAAATCTCCACTGGAGATGCTTACCAAGAAGTCAGCGAATGTTCATGAGTGGCTGAGTTACAGTTTTGACTTATATTTGCTTGAAAACCTACAGTTGAAGTCGGAAGTTTACATACACCTTCGCCAAATACATTTACACTCACATTTACATTACATTTACATTTAAGTCATTTAGCAGACGCTCTTATCCAGAGCGACTTACAAATTGGTGCATTCACCTTATGACATCCAGTGGAACAGTCACTTTACAATAGTGCATCTAAATCTTAAAGGGGGGGGGGGAGTTTTTCACAATTCCTGACATTTAATCATAGAAAAAATTCCCTGTTTTTGGTCAGTTAGGATCACCACTTTATTTTAAGAATGTGAAATGTCAGAATAATAGTAGAGAGAAGGATTTATTTCAGCTGATATTTCTTTCATTACATTCCCAGTGGGTCAGAAGTTTACATACACTCAATTAGTATTTGGTAGCATTGCCTTTAAATAGCTTAACTTGAGTAAAACGTTTTTGGGTGGCCTTCCACAAGATTCCCACAATAAGTTTGGTGAATTTTGGCCCATTCCTCCTGACAGAGCTGGTGTAACTGAGTCAGGTTTGTAGGCCTCCTTGCTCGCACACATTTGTTTTAGTTCTGCCCACACATTTTCTACGGGATTGAGGTCAGGGCTTTGTGATGGCCATTCCAATACCTTGATCTTGTTGTCCTTAAGCCATTTTGCCACAACTTTGAAAGTATGCTTGGGGTCCTTGTCCATTTGAAAGACCCATTTGTGAGCAAGCTTTAACTTTCTGACTGATGTCTTGAGATGTTGCTTCAATATATCCACATAATTTCCCCCCCTCATGATGCCATCTATTTTGTGAAGTGCACCAGTCCCTCCTTCAGCAAAGCACCCCCACAACATGATGCTGCCACCCCTGTTCTTCACAGTTGGGATGATGTTCTTCGGCTTGCAAGCCTCCCCCTTTTTCCTCCAAACATAACAATGGTCATTATGGCCAAACAGTTCTATTTTTGTTTCATCAGCCTAGAGGACATTTCTCCAAAAAGTATGATCTTTGTCCCCACGATCTTTGTCCCCATTGATTTGCACTTTTCTCACAAAAGTACATTCATCTCTAGTAGACAGAACGCGTCTCCTTCCTGAGTGGTATGACGGCTGCGTGGTCCCATGGTGTTTATGCTTGCGCGCTATTGTTTGTACAGATGAACGTGGTACTTTCAGGCATTTGGAAATTGCTCCCAAGGATGAACCAGACTTGTGGAGGTCTACAAATGTATATCTGAGGTCTTGGCTCAGTGAGCTGTGACTGTAAAATCTTTGAAATTGTTGTTTGTTGCATTTATATTTTTGTTCAGTGTAGATGTATAGGCTACAGCATCTTGATGATCACATTGGTGGCCTCTCCTACCCCTCAAGAAGGCTATCATGTGAGCTAGCATATCACATCACTACAGTCTGGCTTTGCCTTAATGTACTGGGTTGCCTTTGAACATGACTTTCATTTCTATCAGTATGCTCTTTTACAGATACAGCCTACATCTAGTAATAGTTCAGAATATAATAATGTATGCCATTTCGCAGATGCTTTTATCCAAAGCAATTTACAATGGCTCGTGCATACATTTTCATTTGAGGGATTTTAACGCACAATCATGACGAGTCATGCTTTACCAACTGCGCCACACAGTTCAGGGTCCCCAAAGTGAGCATATATAGTCCCAATCATAGCAACTATGAATAATGAACTATAAGAACTGTATGAAGTGTTCAATTAAGTATAAGGGTTGTGATCTGGCATCCGGTGTCATGTATTGTATTGTCATGTCTTGTCCCTGTGCTTTCTCTTCTCTTCGTTTCCCCCTGCTGGTCGTATTAGGTTACTTTCTCTCTCTCTCTCTCTCTCTCTCTATTGTTCCGTTCCTGCTCCCAGCTGTTCCTCATTCTCCTAATGACCTCGTTCTCTCTCTCACACCTGTCCCCTCTTTTGCCTCTGATTAAGTCTCTATTTCTCTCTCTGTTTCTGCTTCTGTCCTTGTCGGATTCTTGTTTGCTTTGCCCTTGTTCCGTCCTGTCGTTGTCTGTCTCTTCATCAGATGCTGCGTGTGAGCAGGTGTCTCTGTCCTCTACGACCCGCGCCTACCCGAAGGGACCTGCAGTCTGTTGCCGCTAGCCCTGCAATTCTCCTCTACTACTTGAAGGGGGACACTCCTGTAAAGATAGAGGATTTATGTTTTCCCTGTTTGGACATCTCCTGTAAAGATTGAGGATTTATGTTTTCCCTGTTTGGACATTAATAAACTCTGTTTCTGTTAAGTCGCTTTTGGGTCCTCACTCACCTGCATAACATCCGGGGAGCGCTCTGAGGATGGGTATCTTCTATCCGCAAGAGTGGGTCCTACTCCCGGTCTGGCAGGTGGCTGGAGAAACCGCCTGAGAGTAAGTGTAAAACATTTAGTCACATATATTGTTTGTCTCCGTGTGTTTTTGGATAAAGACAGGTGAAAGAGAGAGAGAGATTGCTGAAAGTGCAGTGCGCTGGATTTAAACCCATGCTGGCAGTCCGCTAGGCCACCCCAGGCCACGTAAGCGTCAGTTTTAAAAAGAGTTACTACCGCTGCCTCGGGACAGACCGTGACAGATATTGCATTTATGTATTACCAAGAGAGGATACCGATCCATCATGTTGGTGTTTGATCATTTGCAGGCAATGCGATCCCCCCTCTGGGTGTCTGTCTGTGGGGTTGGTGGGAATGGGGAGGCCTTGGGTAGTGCAGAAGGATACAAGACAGACAGGCAGGCATATGTGTCAGGGGGTTAGGTGTGCATCAGTGTGTGTGTGTGTGTGTGTGACACGCCAGGTCAGAACATCTGGAGACAAGGGGCTCTCACTCTGTCAAACAGGGCCGATTATTTATTTGGTTGGGGGCGTGGGAATTTGGGAAACATCTACTTTTTGACGAATAACAGTGTGTCCGGCTGGCATGTTCCTCTGCCAGTATGTTTCATGTTACGGAACCACACAAACATACATGGAATCAGCCAAGTACATGTACACATACACACAATCACATAGTACATAGATGTCACATGGACAAGCATGCACACACACTGATCTTATCTGCCCATCCTCTCTCTTACAAACATTGAATGCAGCAGATTTCATGAGTCATATTCGTAGGGATCATTTTTCTATGGTGCGTCTCTGAGTTTGACACGCTCGCCCAGACTAAGCCCAGCAGGGAGCCAGTGTCTGGAGTAGAGTGAAGCTGAGTTTCTTTCCTAGTCTGCTGGGGAATGATCTGTTGTTTCCACAACTATGTGAAAATCACCTTGAATTGCTCAAAGGGAATGTCACGGCTGTCGAATGAACTGGAACAAGGTGCAGCGTGGTGAGGGTACATATTCCTTTTATTATATTGACGCAGACAAAAACAATAAACAATCCAAAACCCAACCGTGAAGCTAAATGCTATAGTGCCAGCAAACAAAGACAACTACCCACAAAGACAGGTGGGAAAAAGGGCTGCCTAAGTATGGTTCCCAATCAGAGACAACGATAGACAGCTGTCCCTGATTGAGAACCATACCCGGCCAAAACAAAGAAATACAAAACATAGAAAAATAAACATAGAATGCCCACTCAAATCACACCCTGACCAAACCAAAATAGAGACATAAAAAGCTCTCTAAGGACAGGGTGTGACAGGGCCATTGATGTTTTACACAAATATGCACATATTTAACTCAGCGGTTACAATTTGTGTATTCAAAGAGTGTTTTTTTGTGCTAATGTTGCATGCCAGATGGGACATTTCTGGGCACACATTTCTTCTTTAAATATGATACTGATGGTTAAGCTTGACTCACCACTGACCTCTGTTCTTATGTTATTTTGCTCATAGGAAATCACGTTGTGTCCCTTTTTGCCTACTGTACAACTGCATTCGTTATAACAGCCATTGTTGTTTCTACAAGTACAGGTAGGACGGCTCCCACTCAAAATACAGAACTCAGGATATCACTGAATATGCACGAATGCACACAGATGTGTGTGCGCATATACATGTGCACACACATACAACCCCCACTTAAACACACACATGTGAAGTCTGTGTTTCCTCCCCAAATTTGTTTGCAGGACAGGCCAGACAGGTGGTGATGAGTCCAAGGGTCCGTTCACTGGGCATTCATAGAAATAAGCCTAGGGTGACGCCTTTATAAACAGTTTCAAAAATAAAGACCGGATATTGATGCATAACGTGGTATTTGGAGAGATATATTTTGCCCGGCGACTCTGGGGTGTTTGTTGTTTTGTGTAGTGTATTTATGGAAAGTGCAGTGCTGCCTCTTTGTGTGCGGTCTATTCATGAGAGGAAGGCCTTTTGTGAGGCTTGCTTATCCTACAGAGAACTGTTTACAGCTAGTGTCCCACTGTCCCAGTGCTGTTTGGTCTTTGTCCCAAACGGCATCCTATTCCCTACACTCTTAGAAAAAAGGGTTCTTTGGCTGTACCCATAGGAAAACCCTTCTTTGTTTCCATGTAGAACCCTCTGTGGAAATGGTTCTACATTGAACCTAAGAGGGTTCTACCTGGAACAGAAAAGGGTTCTTCAAAGGGTCTCCTATTGGGACAGCGGAAGAACACTTTCAGGTTCTATTTTTTTTAACCAGTGCCAATATTGAATAGGGTGCCATTTGGGATGAAAACTTTGTCTCAGAGGCCCTCCAAAATAAAATCTTGAGAGAGACTGATAACAGCATTAGGCCCTATTTCCTATCAATTATATTTATATAACAAAAATTGAACAATTCTTTATGACCTTTCCTCTGTCTTCTCTCTCTGTTACCTTCATCCCCAGCTATTTCTGTCATCCTTGCATCGTCTTCTAGCTATCTTCAACCACCTCCTCTCTCAGTGTGCGTGTGCTTCTACGTACGTACGTGTGTGTGTGTGTGTGTGTGTGTGTGTGTGTGTGTGTGTGTGTGTGTGTGTGTGTGTGTGTGTATAGTCTCACCACACTGTGCCTAGAGATTCCTATCTCCTGTACTGGGCATTATCATCTTCTCGCTAAAACAATACCATGCAGGAACATTCCTGGGATTTGCGAAGATAAATTCTACATTCCATATGTCTTCCATAAATTCCTCACGAACACTTCCATATCATCATTCATAAGTGATTGAAAGAGGTTCTGATCTGGGTGCACGTGTGTGTGCATGTTTTCATGTGTGTGTGCGTACCTCAGTGGTTTGAATGATGCTAAGCTTAGTCTTTGAGCAGCTGACGGGTTGTAAGTCCTCTCTCCCCTGGGTGCTGTTACTTAGAGCAGAACAGAACTATCAGTCAGAGAGAGGGGGGGGGAGCCGAGAGGGGTATCATCACAGTCATTACATAAAGTACAGTCACACACGCGGGCAAACACACACGCGGGCAAAAGTGTGTGTGTTTGTGTGCAGACACACACTGTATGCATGCAGGCACGCAGACACACACTGTCAAGGTCTGTGAACATACCTCCTCTGTGAACATACAAGGCATGGGAACGTCCGTCAACAAAAACCCCTGCTCACTCGGTGAGCGATAATGAACAGAACAAACCATCAGTCCACATTAAAAGAGTACATAAAGCAAATGTACCAGCCCCTTCACACTGCAGAAACATAGTCACCCAAGCTTCTTACTCTAAAAATGATTAAACAGTTGGAATATGACTAGATTGGCTAAATAATGCAGATTGGGTAAATCATTTGTTGAAGAAGAGTGAATTCAGATACAGATTATTTATGGGCAAACCTTATAGGCTCAAAGTTATTTTTTTTTGTAACAACATTGTCAATTATTCTGAAACATATTGAAGTGCCATTGAATTTTATTATCGCCTCAATGGAGTCTGTAATGAAAGAGAAGAAATTTGAGGGAAATTATGAGAAGGCCATTTGAATTATTATTCACAAAACAAAAGACAAAAATCTGCCTGCCACATAATAAAAACAAAAGAAAGATCTTGAGAACAATTGGCTGAATGATGGGCCTCAAGTTGTGTTCAGTGCATTCCGTTGTTGAGGGTGACTCATTTCTATTGAAAGTAAAGGATTTTCAATTTTACACACTTGATTGCTGGTTTTCAATACGAAATACAGTATGTCACTTTGTTTTTCACCCAGATTTATATTGACTCATACACACCGGGGCCTCACTGTGGTAGAGGTCAGCACTCACCTTTTGCCTCCTGACGGCCCGTTGTAGCTGCACATGGGCAGCGTTCCATGTCTCCTCTGAGTGCCGAAACCATTCATCCACCACAGGAGCCTCGATCTGGCTCTGATGCCATGGTGCCAGGACCGGCTGATAACCCTGCACACATTGAAATGGTGATAGGTTGGTAGAGGAGTGGTCCTGGCAATAGGACCGCAGAAACCTACCCACATCCTGGTTGACTCTTTCCACCGGCCCGTTACTATCGGGGTGAAAACCTGAGGTAAGGCTGACCGAGACCCCCAGGCATTCCATAAACGCCCTCCATACTCTACATGTGAATTGGGGACTCCGATCAGAAACTATATCCTCAGTCACCCCGTAGTGCCGGAATACGTGGGGGACCAGGGCCTCCGCAGTTTGTAGAGCCGTAGGGTGACCGGGCAAAGGAAGAAGGCGGCAGGACTTAGAAAACCAATCCACAACGACCAGGATCGTGGTGTTACCCCGCGATGGGGGAAGATCCGTCACGAAATCCACCGATAGGTGTGACCATGGTCGTTGTGGAACGGGAAGGGGTTGTAATTTCCCTCTGGGCCGGTGTCTAGGTGCCTTGCACTGTGAGCATACCAAACAGGAGGAAACATACACCCTCACGTCCTTAGCTAAAGTGGGCCACCAGTACTTCCCAGCAAGGTAGCGTACCGTCCGACCGATGCCAGGATGACCAGAGGAGGGTGACGTGTGAGCCCAACAGATCAAACGATCCCGGACATCAAACGGAACATACAGACGCCCAGCTGGATATTCAGGGGGAGTGGGCTCTGCACGTGACGCCCGCTCGATGTCCGCGTCCACCTCCCATACCACCGTGCCACCAGGCTAGAAGCTGGAATTATGGGAGTGGGATCCGTGGACCGCTCCTCTGTATCATACAGCCGGGACAGTGAGTCTGCCTTCACGTTCTGGGAGGAAAGGGTGAAAACGTTTGTAGGAAAGGGTGAAAACAAAACGGGTAAAAAAAACATGGCCCACCTTGCTTGACGAGGGTTCAGTCTCCTCTCTGCTCGAATGTACTCCAGATTGCGGTGGTCAGTCCAAATGAGAAAAGGGTGTCTAGCCCCCTCAAGCCAATGTCTCCACGCTTTCAGAGCCATAACAACAGGTCCCCCATAACATAGTTTCGCTCCGCCAGGCGGAGCTTCTTTAAAAAGAATGCACAGGGGCGGAGCTTTAGTGGCGTACCTGAGCGCTGAGACAGCACAGCCCCTATCCCTGTCTCGGACGCGTCCACCTCAACTATCAGGATGAGCCAACACGGGAGCTGAGGTAAACAGAGCCTTCAGGTGACCAAAATCCCTGTCTGCCTCTGCTGTCCACCGCAGTCACACCGGTCCCCCCCTTCAGCAGTGAGGTAATGGGAGCCCTCCAGTAGTAGTTGGCAAACCCTAAAAACCACTGCACCTCCTTTACCGTGGTTGGAGTCGGCCAATTAAGCACGGCTGAAAAGCAATCATTGTCCATCTCTACCCTTGACGCTGAAAAGCGGTACCCTAGGAAGGAGATGGACTGTTGGAAGAACAGACATTTCTCAGCCTTGACGTACAGGTCATGTTCCAATAGTCTACCAAGCACCCTGCGTACCAGGGACACATGCTTGGCGCGTGTAGCGGAGTATATTAGTATGTCATCTATATACACGTGCAGGTCCCTGAAAATCTCATCTACAAAGGATTGGAAAACTAATGGAGCATTCATCAACCCGTACGGCATGACGAGGTACTCATAATGCCCAGAAGTGGTGCTAAATGCTGTCTTCCACTCATCTCCCGCCCGGATACGCACCAGGTTTTAAGCGCTCCTGCGGTCCAATTTTGTGAAGAAGCTTGCCCAGTGTAATGACTCGGTCATACTGGCTATGAGCGGTTGTATTTTACCGTGATCTTATTCAAAGCTCGATAATCAATACACAGGCACAAACCTCCATCCTTTTTCTTCACAAAAAAGAAACTCGAGGAGACAGGTGAGATGGAAGGTTGAATGTATCCCTGACCCTGAGATTCGGTGACATAGGTCTCCATAGCCGCTGTCTCCTCCAGTGACAGAGGATACACATGACTCCTGGGAAGTGCAGCATCTACCAAGAGATCTATCGCACAATCCCCCTGTCGATGGGGTGGTAATTGAGTCGCCTTCTTTTTACAGGAGGCGAGGGCCAAATCGGTATATTTGGGGGGAATGTGCATGGTGGAAACCTGGTTTGGACTTTCCACCGTAGTGGCACCTAAGGAAACACCAACACACCTACCTGAACACTGACAGGACCATTCCTTGAGAGCCCTCTGTTGCCACAAAATATTAGGATCATGAGGCCAACCAAGGAAGACCCAATACAACAGGAAACGCAGGAGAGTCGATGCATCTATTAATTTCATTCCTGCTCCCAAAAAGGCTCTTAAATTTGCATCTTTATTTACAAATACCCAAAAATTGCATGGATGGACATTGACAGGAATAAAACCTAATATTGACGTGGTTGTACTGTCCATGGGACATGTTTCGTATTGCGTCAGATAAAAATATAGACGAATACGCTGATTCGGTGTGCGAGTTAATTAGAACTTGCGTTGAAGATGTCGTTCCCATAGCAACGATAAAAACATTCCCTAACCAGAAACCGTGGATTGATGGCAGCATTCGCGTGAAACTGAAAGCGCGAACCACTGCTTTTAATCAGGGCAAGGTGTCTGGCAACATGACCGAATACAAACAGTGCAGCTATTCCCTCCGCAAGGCTATTAAACAAGCTAAGCGTCAGTACAGAGACAAAGTAGAATCTCAATTCAACGGCTCAGACACAAGAGGCATGTGGCAGGGTCTACAGTCAATCACGGACTACAAGAAGAAACCCAGCCCAGTCACGGACCAGGATGTCTTGCTCCCAGGCAGACTAAATAACTTTTTTGCCCGCTTTGAGGACAATACAGTGCCACTGACACGGCCTGCAACGAAAACATGCGGTCTCTCCTTCACTGCAGCCGAGGTGAGTAAGACATTTAAACATGTTAACCCTCGCAAGGTTGCAGGCCCAAACGGCATCCCCAGCTGTGCCCTCAGAGCATGCGCAGACCAGCTGGCCGGTGTGTTTACGGACATATTCAATCAATCCCTATACCAGTCTGCTGTTCCCACATGCTTCAAGAGGGCCACCATTGTTCCTGTTCCCAAGAAAGCTAAGGTAACTGAGCTAAACGACTACCGCCCCGTAGCACTCACTTCCGTCATCATGAAGTGCTTTGAGAGACTAGTCAAGGACCATATCACCTCCACCCTACCTGACACCCTAGACCCACTCCAATTTGCTTACCGCCCAAATAGGTCCACAGACGATGCAATCTCAACCACACTGCACACTGCCCTGACCCACCTGGACAAGAGGAATACCTATGTGAGAATGCTGTTCATCGACTACAGCTCGGCATTCAACACCATAGTACC
Source organism: Oncorhynchus gorbuscha (assembly GCF_021184085.1). Lineage (NCBI taxonomy): Eukaryota > Metazoa > Chordata > Actinopteri > Salmoniformes > Salmonidae > Oncorhynchus > Oncorhynchus gorbuscha. The sequence continues at coordinate 51,899,412 of NC_060195.1, read as the reverse complement.
CTCCAAGCTCGTCATCAAGCTCGAGACCCTGGGTCTCGACCCCGCCCTGTGCAACTGGGTACTGGACTTCCTGACGGGCCGCCCCCAGGTGGTGAGGGTAGGCAACAACATCTCCTCCCCGCTGATCCTCAACACGGGGGCCCCACAAGGGTGCGTTCTGAGCCCTCTCCTGTACTCCCTGTTCACCCACGACTGCGTGGCCACGCCGCCTCCAACTCAATCATCAAGTTTGCGGACGACACAACAGTGGTAGGCTTGATTACCAACAACGACGAGACGGCCTACAGGGAGGAGGTGAGGGCCCTCTGAGTGTGGTGTCAGGAAAATAACCTCACACTCAACGTCAACAAAACTAAGGAGATGATTGTGGACTTCAGGAAACAGCAGGAGGGAACACCCCCCTATCCACATCGATGGAACAGTAGTGGAGAGGGTAGCAAGTTTTAAGTTCCTCGGCGTACACATCACAGACAAACTGAATTGGTCCACTCACACTGACAGAGTCGTGAAGAAGGCGCAGCAGCGCCTCTTCAACCTCAGGAGGCTGAAGAAATTTGGCTTGTCACCAAAAGCACTCACAAACTTCTACAGATGCACAATCGAGAGCATCCTGGCGGGCTGTATCACCGCCTGGTACGGCAACTGCTCCGCCCTCAACCGTAAGGCTCTCCAGAGGGTAGTGAGGTCTGCACAACGCATCACCGGGGGCAAACTACCTGCCCTCCAGGACACCTACACCACCCAATGTTACAGGAAGGCCATAAAGATCATCAAGGACATCAACCACCCGAGCCACTGCCTGTTCACCCTGCTATCATCCAGAAGGCGAGGTCAGTACAGGTGCATCAAAGCTGGGACCGAGAGACTGAAAAACAGCTTCTATCTCAAGGCCATCAGACTGTTAAACAGCCACCACTAACATTGAGTGGCTGCTGCCAACACACTGTCATTGACACTGACCCAACTCCAGCCACTCTAATAATGGGAATTGATGGGAAATTATGTAAATATATCACTAGCCACTTTAAACAATGGTACCTTATATAATGTTACTTACCCTACATTATTCATCTCATATGCATGCGTATATACTGTACTCTACATCATCGACTGTATCCTTATGTAATACATGTATCACTAGCCACTTTAACTATGCCACTTTGTTTACTTTGTCTACATACTCATCTCATATGTATATACTGTACTCGATACCATCTACTGTATGCTGCTCTGTACCATCACTCATTCATATATCCTTATGTACATATTCTTTATCCCCTTACACTGTGTATAAGACAGTAGTTTTGGAATTGTTAGTTAGATTACTTGTTGGTTATCACTGCATTGTCGGAAGTAGAAGCACAAGCATTTCGCTACACTCACATTAACATCTGCTAACCATGTGTATGTGACAAATAAAATTTGATTTGATTTGATTTTAATACACCCTCACATAGCAACTTTGATCTGCATAGATGCCAATCATCTAGACCACAGGGATTGGTTGAAGTCATTTTGGCAAAACTGTTGTTTTCCACATTCATGTAATGATGGCACTGAAGCAGAAACATTGAGCACACATTTGTCATGTCAAAGCTTGTTGTACTAATTACATATGCCACCAACAAAGGTGATGGATACAATTTGGGATTTTAACTTTCTTGACCGAGACAGTCACACGATACTGGAATATAAAAGAAAACCAGAAACCCTGAACATGTGAGTATCTATATTATTAATGAGCTAGCAATGCTGTGTGTGCGCGCTCAACCGAAAAACGAGTGTGGGTGGCTTTTGACAGTTCAGTATGGGGTGCACGTCCAACTGACCGTTAGCTGGCTAGAGATCGTTTGTGTGGTGTAAAGTTAGTGATTCAAATAACTCATTAAATGTCACAATACAACTATAGGGATTATAGTCATTCCAGATATAATAGATTGAAGCTAGTATAAACTGCAGATCGCCTCTTATGAGAGCATGTAGCACAAATCTATTGCTTCAAGCTAATGCTAGCCAGGTAGGTTTTGACTTTTTGATAGGGGCGCGTCAGTTTTAGCTAGGTGGCTGTCACAGGCAAGAAATTGTGTGTATGGTGTACTGATTCAAAGAAACAATCAGATGAAATCTCTGAATATAATTCATTATATGGCTAATAGATTGAAGTTAGTATCAATTGCAGATCTCTCTTATGAGAGCAGGTAGCATTGGTCTATGCTCGCTAGCTAGTTAGCTAGCTAGCTAGCTAATTCATTTTGGTCTCAGATTTACTTAGCTAGCTAAAAAAGAAGAAGAAAGACATTTTCCTTAGCTAGCTAGTTCTTACCAGTGTCTGGATGTCGACGTTTCAGAGCAAGTTTGAACATCATTTTCCCCCTGGAATGCTGTACCATGGTGTTGTTGTATCCCTAGATTAGCAATGTACAGTTGAAGTCAGAAGTTTACATACACCTTAGCCAATTACATTTAAACAGAGTTTTTCACAATTCCTGACATTTAATCCTAGTAAAAATTGAATTTTCTACATTTAGAATTTCAATTGCTGATTGGTCATGTGACCTGGTGACTTCAAACAAGGTTCAGAATATACACCCCGTGGGCCTACACAAACTAAGGGGTGTGCAACATGTAGGGCCACTGAGTGGACATTCTGAACCTTGTTTGAAGTCACCAGGTCACATGACCAAGGAGCTATTGAAATTCTAAATTTAGAAAAATTCATGTAAAACCATGTGAGATGAAAATGGACAAACTAAAGGGTGTGCAATGTGTGTCTGTGCCATCTGGTTAGCTACAACAAGTTTTGAAAGTGTTAGGAGTAATGGTTAAAGAGCTATTGAAATTTGAAAAAATAGATTTGTCACTATGTTGATGGTCCCTAACTGCTGTTGGTGGACGTAAGGAAAACTACATGCGAATAATTTTTCTGTACAGCACTTTGAGATATCAGCTGATGTACGAAGGGCTATATAAGTACATTTGATTTGATTTGATTTGATTTGATTCTAATACCCGTCAAATATCCAACCTCAAACTGTCTTTACCTTGGTTGCAAACCGACATTTGCATCACATGCCCTACACTCGTCTGTCCAATGCATGTAAATAACTTGCCCGTTCCATAGCAAGTTTCTCCATCCTCAAAGATTGGTGAAGTAATTTAATGTTGAGCTAAATGTAAAAAATAAATAATTTAAAGGTTTAAAAAAGAACAGGAAGAAACTATATAAACCGTTACTTTCTTTTGGTTTGAACCGGTTCAGAACTTTATTTTGTTGGTCGGAACAGTGGAACCGAATGAAACAAATAGTGGTTCTGTTCAGAACTAAATTATTAGAAAATAATTTCAGTTCCAATTCCTGATTCAAATAGTGTTGAAATTGTAGTTACTTTCTGAGATCTGTTTTCACATAGTTTTAAAAAGTAGTCATTCCCAGGTCTGATGGCCACATTGTTGTGGTCTGATGTGCTTGACTCATGATGTATCGTCTGTGGTGGCACTGGACACACTCAGTTTGTGCAACCGATAAACAACACATTTGTCACAACTGTTTTGCTATAATGAACCGTTTTTCTGAGCAAAAATCTTTAACACAACTGTTGTTGAGACACCTCACAATAGTTGTGTGTGCCAACACTTTTGTGCAGACAAACTCTCAGTTGAATCACAAAAATATCTATTGTATCACAACTAGAAATGAAATTTTGCCAGCTGGTGATTGTCAAGCAAATAACTGTCGGTCTCATGGTAATTGACCACAATTAACATAAACACATTTAGCATCTCCTGGCTTCCATGCATGGCCAACCAGCCACTGATGCAGACCTTTGGAACATCTACATTTTTATTCCATTTAATAAAGCCTACACAATCACAATAAGTTATTTATTTTAGACAGTTCTAAAGAAACATGATATGAAGAAAATGTATTCTATTTCAGAAGAGCAGAACGGTATACTCTGAGTTGTCCTTAAGTGTGGAGCGGTTAACAAATACATGTAGAGTTATTAATGTAACTTTAGTTGTTCTACAAGTGGCCAGTGGCCGTTGTGCCCTTGGGTTAAATTGAATAAATATAATTCCCTACTCCCGGCTGTGTGCCGAAGCACCTCTCACTCACAAGTGAAGACAGACACATCGGGGATGCAACTGTGAGAGTCCTTATCCAATTCCGAGGTGCATATTGAAGATATTGGAAGAACTGTCCACATGTACTTTTCTGTTATGCTGGTGAATGAGGACCCAAAAGCGACTTAACAGAAACAGAGTCTTTATTCCAGTCTTAAACAAAAACAATAATCCTGGATATAATCTTAGGTAAATACAAAACAGGAAAACTGAAATCCTCTCGTCAGTAGAGAGGAACGACTGGAGACGCGACCACAGACTGCAGGTCGCTTCGGGAAGGCACAGGCCGTAGCTGACATAGACACCTGCTCACACGCAGCATCTGAAGAAGGCAAAAACACGACAGGGCAGAACAAGGACACAGAACAGCATACATCAAACAAGGATCCGACAAGGACAGAAGCGGAAAACAGAGGGAGAAATAGGGACTCTAATCAGAGGGCAAAATAGGGGACAGGTGTGAAAGAGTAAATGAGGTAGTTAGGAGAATGAGGAACAGCTGGGAGCAGGAACGGAACGATAGAGAGAGAGAGCGAGAGAGGGAGAGAGGGAGGGGGAGAGAGAGGGATAGAAAGAGGGAAAGAACCTAATAAGACCAGCAGAGGGAAATGAATAGAAGGGAAGCACAGGGACAAGACATGATAATCAATGACAAAACATGACAGTACCCTCCCACTCACCGAGCGCCTCCTGGCGCACTCGAGGAGGAACCCTGGCGGCAACGGAGGAAATCATCAATCAACGAACGGTCCAGCACGTCCCGAGATGGAACCCAACTCCTCTCCTCAGGACCGTAACCCTCCCAATCCACTAAGTACTGGTGACCACGTCCCCGAGAACGCATGTCCATGATCTTCCGTACCTTGTAAATAGGTGCGCCCTCGACAAGGACGGGGGGGGGAGGGAAGACGAATGGGAGCGCGAAGAAAAGGCTTGACACAGGAGACATGGAAGACAGGGTGGACGCGATGAAGATGTCGCGGAAGAAGCAGTCGCACAGCGACAGGATTGACGACCTGAGAGACACGGAACGGACCAATGAACCGCGGAGTCAACTTGCGAGAAGCTGTCGTAAGGGGAAGGTTACGAGTGGAAAGCCACACTCTCTGACCGCGACAATACCTAGGACTCTTAATCCTACGTTTATTGGCGGCTCTCACAGTCTGCGCCCTGTAACGGCAAAGTGCAGACCTGACCCTCCTCCAGGTGCGCTCACAACGTTGGACAAAAGCCTGAGCGGAAGGAACGCTGGACTCGGCGAGCTGGGACGAGAACAGAGGAGGCTGGTACCCAAGACTACTCTGAAACGGAGATAGCCCGGTAGCAGACGAAGGAAGCGAGTTGTGAGCGTATTCTGCCCAGGGGAGCTGTTCTGCCCAAGACGCAGGGTTTCGGAAAGAAAGGCTGCGTAATATGCGACCAATCGTCTGATTGGCCCTTTCTGCTTGACCGTTAGACTGGGGATGAAAACCGGAAGAGAGACTGACGGAAGCACCAATCAAACGACAGAACTCCCTCCAAAACTGTGACGTGAATTGCGGGCCTCTGTCTGAAACGGCGTCTAACGGGAGGCCATGAATTCTGAACACATTCTCAATGATGATTTGTGCCGTCTCCTTAGCGGAAGGAAGCTTAGCGAGGGGAATGAAATGTGCCGCCTTAGAGAACCTATCGACAACCGTAAGAATCACAGTCTTCCCCGCAGACGAAGGCAGACCGGTAATAAAGTCTAAGGCGATGTGAGACCATGGTCGAGAAGGAATGGGAAGCGGTCTGAGACGACCGGCAGGAGGAGAGTTACCTGACCTAGTCTGCGCGCAGTCCGAACAAGCAGCCACGAAACAGCGCGTGTCACGCTCCTGAGTAGGCCACCAAAACCGCTGGCGAATAGAAGCAAGCGTACCCCGAACGCCGGGGTGGCCAGCTAACTTGGCAGAGTGAGCCCACTGAAGAACAGCCAGACGAGTAGAGACAGGAACGAAAAGAAGGTTACTAGGACAAGCGCGCGGCGACGCAGTGTGAGTGAGTGCTTGCTTTACCTGTCTCTCAATTCCCCAGACAGTCAACCCGACAACACGCCCTTCAGGGAGAATCCCCTCGGTGTCGGTAGAAGCCACAGAAGAACTAAAGAGACGGGATAAGGCATCAGGCTTGGTGTTCTTATTTCCCGGGCGATAAGAAATCACGAACTCGAAACGAGCGAAAAACAACGCCCAACGAGCTTGACGTGCATTAAGTCGTTTGGCAGAACGGATGTACTCAAGGTTCTTATGGTCCGTCCAAACGACAAAAGGGACGGTCGCCCCCTCCAACCGCTGTCGCCATTCGCCTAGGGCTAAGCGGATGGCGAGCAGTTCGCGGTTACCCACATCATAGTTGCGTTCCGATGGCGACAGGCGATGAGAAAAATAAGCGCAAGGATGGACCTTATCGTCAGAATGGAAGCGGTGGGACAGAATGGCTCCCACGCCAACCTCTGAAGCGTCAACCTCGACAATGAATTGTTTAGTGACGTCAGGAGTAACAAGGATAGGAGCGGATGTAAAACGCTTCTTGAGGAGATCAAAAGCTCCCTGGGCGGAACCGGACCACTTAAAGCACGTCTTGACAGAAGTAAGAGCTGTGAGAGGGGCAGCCACTTGACCGAAATTACGAATGAAACGGCGATAGAAATTAGCGAAACCGAGAAAGCGCTGCAACTCGACACGTGACTTAGGAACGGGCCAATCGCTGACAGCCTGGACCTTAGCGGGATCCATCTGAATGCCTTCAGCGGAAATAACAGAACCGAGAAATGTGACAGAGGAGACATGAAAGGCGCACTTCTCAGCCTTCACGTAGAGACAATTCTCTAAAAGGCGCTGGAGTACACGTCGAACGTGCTGAACATGAATCTCGAGTGACGGTGAAAAAATCAGGATATCGTCAAGGTAAACGAAAACAAAGATGTTCAGCATGTCTCTCAGTACATCATTAACTAATGCCTGAAAGACAGCTGGAGCATTAGCGAGACCGAACGGCAGAACCCGGTATTCAAAATGCCCTAACTGAGTGTTAAACGACGTTTTCCACTCGTCCCCCTCTCTGATGCGCACGAGATGGTAAGCGTTACGAAGGTCCAACTTAGTAAAGAACCTGGCTCCCTGCAGAATCTCGAAGGCTGACGACATAAGGGGAAGCGGATAACGATTCTTAACCGTTATGTCATTCAGCCCTCGATAATCCACGCAGGAGTGCAGAGTACCGTCCTTCTTCTTAACAAAAAAAACCCCCGCTCCGGCGGGAGAGGAAGAAGGCACCACGGTACCGGCGTCGAGAGAAACAGACAGATAATCCTCGAGAGCCTTACGTTCGGGAGCCGACAGAGAGTATAGTCTACCCCGAGGGGGAGTGGTCCCCGGAAGGAGATCAATACAACAATCATACGACCGGTGAGGAGGAAGGGAGTTGGCTCTGGACCGACTGAAGACCGTGCGCAGATCATGATATTCCTCCGGCACTCCTGTCAAATCACCAGGTTCCTTCTGAGAAGAGGGGGCAGAAGAAACAGGAGGGATAGCAGACATTAAACACTTCACATTACAAGAAACGTTCCAGGATAGGATAGAATTACTAGACCAATTAATAGAAGGATTATGACATACTAGCCAGGGATGACCCAAAACAACAGGTGTAAAAGGTGAACGAAAAATCAAAAAGGAAATGGTCTCACTGTGGTTACCAGATACTGTGAGGGTTAAAGGTAGTGTCTCACATCTGATACTGGGGAGAAGACTACCATCTAAGGCGAACATGGGCGTGGGCTTCCCTAACTGTCTGAGAGGAATGTCATGTTTCCGAGCCCATGCTTCGTCCATAAAACAACCCTCAGCCCCAGAGTCTATCAAGGCACTGCAGGAAGCAGCCGAACCGGTCCAGCGTAGATGGACCGACAAGGTAGTACAGGATCTTGATGGAGAGACCTGAGTAGTAGCGCTCACCAGTAGCCCTCCGCTTACTGATGAGCTCTGGCTTTTACTGGACATGAAATGACAAAATGTCCAGCAGAACCGCAATAGAGGCAAAGGCGGTTGGTGATTCTCCGTTCCCTCTCCTTAGTCGAGATGCGAATACCTCCCAGCTGCATGGGCTCAGTCTCTGAGCCGGTGGGAGGAGATGGTTGAGATGCGGAGAGGGGGAATACCGTTAACGCGAGCTCTCTTCCACGAGCTCGGTGATGCAGATCTACCCGTCGTTCTATGCGGATGGCGAGTGCAATCAAAGAGTCCACGCTGGAAGGAACCTCCCGGGAGAGAATCTCATCTTTAACCTCAGCCTGGAGTCCCTCCAGAAAACGAGCGAGCAACGCCGGCTCGTTCCAGTCACTGGAGGCAGCAAGAGTGCGAAACTCTATAGAGTAATCCGTTATGGATCGATCACCTTGACATAAGGAAGCCAGGGCCCTGGAAGCCTCCTTCCCAAAAACTGAACGATCAAAAACCCGTATCATCTCCTCTTTAAAGTTCTGATAATCGTTAGTACACTCAGCCCTTGCCTCCCAGATAGCTGTGCCCCACTCCCGAGCCCGACCAGTAAGGAGTGATATGACGTAGGCGATCCGAGCTCTCTCTCTTGAGTATGTGTTGGGCTGGAGAGAGAACACAATATCACACTGGGTGAGAAAGGAGCGGCACTCAGTGGGCTGCCCAGAGTAACATGGTGGGTTATTAACCCTAGGTTCCGGAGACTCGGAAGACCAGGAAGTAGCTGGTGGCACGAGACGAAGACTCTGAAACTGTCCTGAGAGGTCGGAGACCTGAGCGGCCAGGGTCTCAACGGCATGACGAGCAGCAGACAATTCCTGCTCGTGTCTGCCGAGCATTGCTCCCTGGATCTCGACGGCAGTGTTGCGAGAATCCGTAGTCGCTGGGTCCATTCTTGGTCGGATTCTTCTGTTATGCTGGTGAATGAGGACCCAAAAGCGACTTAACAGAAACAGAGTCTTTATTCCAGTCTTAAACAAGGACACAGAACAGCATACATCAAACAAGGATCCGACAAGGACAGAAGCGGAAAACAGAGGGAGAAATAGGGACTCTAATCAGAGGGCAAAATAGGGGACAGGTGTGAAAGAGTAAATGAGGTAGTTAGGAGAATGAGGAACAGCTGGGAGCAGGAACGGAACGATAGAGAGAGAGAGAGCGAGAGAGGGAGAGAGGGAGGGGGAGAGAGAGGGATAGAAAGAGGGAAAGAACCTAATAAGACCAGCAGAGGGAAACGAATAGAAGGGAAGCACAGGGACAAGACATGATAATCAATGACAAAACATGACATTTTCGTCAGCCAACAATATGAGTAGGCCTAACGAACTTCAAAAGCACTAGGCTATGTCAATCCACTATCCCCCATAGTACAAGTACATAGTTGACCTATTGTATTCTGTGCGAGAAATAAATATTCCAAACAAAGTATGGGACAGTTGTGGGATCCAATAGATCCCAACGCAATACAACCATTAGCATCAGCAAACCTGTTTTACGCAATGAGCCTGACTCAACAGATGAGAACGTTTAGATTGAAATGTTGATAAACTATATGGCTATAAGCGCAAATGTTCCATTAGCAGGAAAAGTGAACACAAATGTGATTATGCATGTTATGCTTTTGTTATAAAGGTGCATTTTTATGGTGGAAATTATCTTCCCCCTAGCTTGAAACTTACACGCTGCATATGTATTCCAGTTAGGCACTACTACACCTGTTGTAAAGCGGATTAATATGCTTCATTTTAAGAAGTTATTTGGTCACTTTAATTGTGATACAAACATTATCAAAACATATAGGCCTATGGGCTAGGCTACATGAGGTGTTCGACGAGGATTTGAAAAAGTGGCAAAAAAAAGCATGTGATGTTTCTTGCCTTAAATTGGGCAGCATTCACAAGTGATGATGTATCATTCACAAGTGATAATGTATCATTCACAAGTGATGATGTATCATTCACAATTGATAGGCTAATATTGTCACCCATCACACTATTCTTGATTTAATTTTGTATTTACATATATTAAATAATTATTGCTTGAATTTTTTAAAGTTTTAGAAGGGACCATTATCATGTAACTGTCTCGAAACAGGCAGGAGGAAAGAATACATGTCATCTGTGCACTTAAATAGCAAATGAAGGACGCTTTTCCTATTGGTTTATATTCATGCCTGCCGGGTAGGCTATACTCCTGTTGTAAAGATAAGCAAAGTGCTCAATATTAGCAAAGTTGAGAAGTAAATATATTAGGCCTAGCCTATAGAAAGCTGATGGGTTCCTCCTCTTTTTAATAGAGGCCATCACTCTGTTTTCTCACACAATTGCATAGCCTATAGAAATGTTGTGCAACATGAGTTCATGGGCTCTATTAAAAAGTGTTTGATTATATTAGAAGGACAATAGAGTGCCAAGTACCAGGCAGTTAGCAAGTTCGGTAGGCTACTAATGACCATCAGCAGCATCAGAGCTTGGAGAAGCTTAATTACCGTGACTAAATGGTCACGTGGAATTTGACTGCTGTTATGACCGCCGGTGTGACGGTAATACGGTCACTGTAACAGCCCTAATCACAACCAGTGTATCAAATGGTTTGTACATCAGTTGTACAACATGAGTGAGTATGGGGCCAGAGTGAAATATTGTCTGTGGTGGCAGTTGACATGTTGCATTGAGAAGAGAGAAGAGGAGCACATTAAGCTGGTGACTTTGTGCAGACAACTGAGGACCGATTTTCTGTCACAAACAGATAGTGAAAGTAGTGACAAAAGGTTACGGGGTGTGCGGGATTACACCCCGCACATCCCGTAATCCCAAAAAGTTATTTATCATGAGGGGCATAAACAATTTCTAGTAATGCTGCATACTTCAAGAAAGGTTTAATCTCACTTTTCTGGTAAAATAGTCATACATTGCTGAGGTGTAATCACCTTTGAGGACACAAGCTCAAGTACACAGTATAAATATGATACATCCTATAAAATATATCATATTTTAATATTTTTTATTTCCTATTCAACAAAACTGTATGAATAAATGTGCATATTTTCAAAATCCTTGACTTCGTCATTTACAAAATAGCCTCCAACACTCTACTCAGCAAATTGGATGCAGTCTATCACAGTGCCATCTGTTTTGTCACCAAAGCCCCATATACTACCCACCACTGCGACCTGTATGCTCTCATTGGCTGGCCCTCGCTTCATATTCGTCGCCAAACCCACTGGCTCCAGGTCATCTATAAGTCTTTGCTAGGTAAAGCCCCACCTTATCTCAGCTCACTGGTCACCATAGCAGCACCCACCCGTAGCATGTGCTCCAGCAGGTATATTTCACTGGTCATCCCCAAAGCCAATTCCTACTTTGGCCACCTTTCCTTTCAGTTCTCTGCAGCCAATGACTGGAACGAACTGCAAAAATCACTGAAGCTGGAGACTCATATATCCCTCACTAACTATAAGCACCAGCTGTCAGAGCAGCTCACAGATCACTGCACCTGTACTGTACACAATCCATCTGTAAATAGCCCATCCAACTACCCCATCCCCCATACTGTTTATTTGATTAATATTGCTCCTTTGCACCCCAGTATCTCTACTTGCACACTCATCTTCTGCACATCTATCACTCCAGTGTTTAATTGCTATATTGTAATTATTTCGCCACTATGGCCTATTTATTGCCTTCCCTCCCTTATCCTAGCTCATTTACACACACTGTATATATACTTTTTCTATGGTATTATTGACTGCACGTTTGTTTATTCCATGTGTAACACTGTGTTGCTGTTTGTGTCGCACTGCTTTGCTTTATCTTGGCACGGTCGCAGTTGTAAATGAGATCTTGTTCTCAACTAGCCTACCTGGTTAAATAAAGGTGAAATAAATAAATACAAATAAAAAGGTCTCTCTTAAACAAAACGTCTTCCCCCACCGCTGTGACCGTCACACAGCTCTAGCGAGTTGGATGACCATTCAAAACGATTTATCTCAGTCGGAGCTAGTATTTTTCCCAGTTGTCTTGAACGCACTGAAGTCAGAGTTCCCAGTTGCTTTGAATGTGTCGTAAGGATTGCAGGTATGTGCTTAATTAGTGGCTTTAACGTAGGGTTTAGCCAGAAGTTTATGTCATAAGAGCGAATTAAATGGTAGGAGGGAAATCCCAACTTCAAGTGGTGACAGATTTCACATCCTACATCACACAGGCGGAAGAGATATACTTCTGTGTCCGTGAGAACCAGGGCTATGCCTTCGATCTACAGTGTCCACAGATCTATATACAAGCAAACATTTTGGTCGGAACCAGTACCAAAACCACACAGGTCCCCTAAACAGGGGACTTTATATCTATGAGATTGTTTTTATTTTTTAAATGTAACCTTTATTTAACTAGGCAAGTCAGTTAAGAACAAATTCTTTCTCACAATGACGGCCTACCCCGGCCAAACCTGGACGACGCTGGGCCAATTGTGCGCCGCCCTATGGGACAACCAGATGTGTTGCAGCCTGGATTCAAACCAGGAACTGCATTGACGCCTGAGATGCAGTGTCTTAGACCACTGCGCCACTCCGGAGCCCCATAGATATTAGATCTTTATGAAAAACACATGACCTCAAAGGTCAACTAATAACTTGAGAAATTACCATCTGCATGGTAATTACAAACAGAGCAATACATTGATAATTGAAGGTTTCCTCTTGCTGTCTTCAGCTTTAGGAGCGCATCATTCAATCAGCTCACAGGGAATATGTATACTGAGTGAATTTCCTTCATGATGACCTTCCATGACAGGGGAGCGAGAACCAGGTTGCGTCCCAAATGGCAACCTATTCCCTATATAGTGGTGTACTTACACTACTACAAAGTTGTGCACTATGCAGGGAATAGGGTTACATTTGGGACACAGTTCCACATTGAGTCTGGCCTAGTTTGAGCTCACAAACAGAGATACTCTATGTTCTTGTTCTAATATTTCCTCCATTTATTTGCTTTCAGAAGCCATATCCTGTAGTGGCGGAGAATGAATTGCTAGGAAAGAGTGACAACCTGTCTTTCTGTAAATGTTTAGATAGGTGGCTGTGGATGTCACTGTGTTTGGGCGATAGCGATCATAGAAATATAATTACTAGAAGGGAGGCATTTAGGTTAGCCTATGGAAGTTCTCAATGTGGCCGCCGGTCCACCTATCACAGAACATGGACTTGAATGGGATAATCTATTCTAGAATCTACTTCCATTTCTATGGCAGCAGCAGCCCGGATCCCCTGTACACCCCTCCTCTGACCCAGATATAAGCTTTGAACCATTGGCACACAGGACAGGCAGGGATGTGACTGGGCTGACTTCCCAGCATGCCTTGTGAGACAGGGGGGGCTGCTCAGTGGAAGGGAGAAGGAGTGTGTGTGTGGGGGGGGGGGGGGGGGTGATGTGAGGGGTCTGGATACTGCTGAAAGGAATACTGGGTCAGTCTCTTGGTGCTTCTCTGGGGTCCGCTCCTGTTAATCACTGATGGGGAGAATGGACTGTCACTCCATCTCGATCAGATCCAACTCGCCCAGACTGTCAATAGGTCTATCTCTCATTTGTCGATTCAGTCACAGAGAAAATCCACTCAAACCAACTAACCTACATTCAACAAATACACCAACAACCAACAAAATATACAGCAACACCCAATCACACCACACAACACTCTCCTCTCTACATGTAATCAAGATACAAATAAATGATTGGACCTACAAAGTCCCGCAGCATAATCGCAAAACTTTTAGTGGAGCAACCACTGTAACCCTCACACAGACACTGTGATTACAGTATGAGTAATGAGCTGTGCGTCCACTGGCGCTGCCGCTCTTAATCTGGCCCTATCAGTTTACAGATGCTTTGAAGGCTGGTCTGGCCGGGTGCAACGTTAGAAGCGAGACGTCTCTCTGAGCTCATGTGGAGTATTCCATTTCCAACTCACAGAGAAAAGGGAAAAAACATAATTTTTTATATTTTTATAATTTGAGTCTTAAGAACCTAGCCCCCCCCTGCACAGAACAACGACAATCAGTCTTCTTTGGTAGTTTCTTGTTGACGGTTCGGTCATGGTTTGTGTCTGGTGTGCTAGCTCGTTTCTGCTGGGATCAATCACACTTGCTCGCTAGCTAACAGATGGTGGTGTGCTCCTCTGTTGGTTCGGGTGTTGCGTTTAGGGACCATAATTGGGCTGTTATGTTGCACCGCAGAGCGTGCTAACAGCCGCGCACCCACTTTGACTGGGTAACAACATGTGTCGAGGCTCTGAATCACTGGTTGTGGAGCAGTGGGTATTACGCCCTCAGTAAAGAGCCAACTAACTCTAAGCTGAGCCACGGATCCCAGGAAGTAGCTAACAGTGAATGTTGTCAATCCATTGTGAGGGATATGAAAAGTTATGAGACAATTACCATTTTGGTCTGTTGTGAGGCAAATTTCCCCCTTCAAGGGATAGTTTAGCGAATTACAAAATTTCATTAAACCTTCCCTTTAAATTCAATATACGGCCTATTCATATTATGACTGTATCCATTTCCTCCCTCTTACTAATGCCAGCCAAAGAAATCCTTGCAGTCACGGATATGTTACAGGCCATACCTTCTGGTTGTGTTAGTGTTTAGGTATGAGGGCTGACATGGCCAAACAAAACCATGTGTAGGAGATGGGGAGCCATGTAAATGGAGGAAGCAGAGTAATCATATGTGTGTGTGTGCTTTGTGTGTTATTGTGTGTGTGTGTGAGAGAGATGCTGGGCACTTCAAAGCTTTGATGTTGGAGCTCCTGAACAAGGGCGACTAGAGGTCTGGGCTAATGGGAGGCCATGGAGAGATGAGAGGAAAACTATGGCTGGCTGACACTGTGTGTATGCATGTCTGTTTTCATGTTTGTGTTTGAAAGCCTGTGTGTGTGACCTATACAGAGAGTTTGTGAATACAAACGGTGTACAGTGTGTGAATAGAAATGTGCCTGTGAGCGAGTTTGGTTTGTTAGAGTGTACAAGTGTGTACATGGCTATGGACGATACAATGTACTGTGTGTGCGTGTGTGTGTGTATAAGCCGAGGTTACCTCAGTGTCCTCATACTAACAACCCGTCTGAAACTCACACAAAGCAAGACAAATGAGCACATCCAGCGATGACCACCAACGTTCTCTGTATGGTATAAATCCTTTATTAAATAATCAGAATAACAATATTAATAACAATCATAAAAAGAACATTTCTGTACAAAGCCCCCAAGCAACAATTAGGTCTGACCAGTGTCAAGGTCGTCCTCGTGAGGTCTCTTGCCCAGAGGGGTGAGTTTGACTCATTCTTGCCCGGGGAGGTGTGTTTTAGCCCCTCCCGCCCAGACAGATTGGGCTACTGTTCTGTATCTGTAATCTGATATGGGCTACAAAGGCAAGCTGGATCACAGAAGCTCCAAGGCACTTGGAAGAGTCAGTGGGGTCCAGTGATGGGAGCCTCTGGGATAGGAGAGGGAATGTGGGTTGGTGGGGTGGAGGGTGGAAGGGAGAAGGGGATAGACTCTACCTCACGGCCCAGTGACCCCTCCCCCAACAACCTGGGCCTCTCGGTCAGCACAAGCCTGGGTCCACTTCAGTGCATCCAGACGCACACAGCCCTATACATGCCCAGCATTGCATCAGAATGACCAGGATACTCTTTCTTCGGTGTGTGTGTGCGCTAGCATGTGCACGCTGTGTATGCATGTGTGTTTGTGATCAGTGTGTGTGAAAGTGAGAAGTCTGAGGTACAGTGGAAAGATTTACTGTTCTCTTTCCCACTCCTCCTTCACAAGGCTAGAGAGTCCAGAGGGAGCAGATGTGTGTTTAAATCCTCCTGATTTACCTCTCCCCATAAACCTGTTTCCTGTTAACACGCCAGCCTCACCGTGACAACGTCAAAGTGTGAAAAAAAAGAGCAACAAACATCAAACGAGGCGAGCACAAGTGAAGAACCATGACACCAAGACCACATTGGTCCACTCTGAGGAAATGGTGTCCTTCCATTGGTGTTTCCTCTGTCAATCGCTGACTTAAAGCTCAGATGTGTGTCCACTGTCAAGTAACGATCTAGAATATATATATCTTTTTTTTTGTATCCCACTTTGTGTTTTATCGTCGATTCGTTCCTGATCCAACACACAGAGTCCATTATCCCCAGAGAGGTTGATTTAGGACTTTGTGCTCCATTGATTCATCATTTTGTTTCCTTCTTCTCTCTTCATCAGTTCTCATTTGTAGATGGCTATTCAGTCTCTGCCTGGATTTCCCAGCAATCCATAGGTTGCACTGCCCAAAACCATCTCCACCTTAACCTTTTACTTCACCTAGCCACAGTTTACTGTAAACACGACTGTCAACCTTCTTTTCGATACAAACCCACCGGCAACAACAGCCTGAAACTAAATCTAACAAACTCCCTTGCTTTCTATCTTCAAACTGAACACGTTTAGAAGAGAACATGATTAGACCCCCCCCCCCCCCCTTCTCACCCCATTCTCTCCTTTCTTTATCAGCATTCACAGGCTGGCAAAGGGCCAAAACGAGAAAGAAAACAGAGAAGAATTGAACAAATAACAAAAAGACACACCAAAGATGGTGATTAATCTAAAAATACCCCAGACCTGTCAGAAAATGGGGTGGAGAACTGAGGCTGATGTGTTACAGAGACGCAAGAGTCTAACTCAACGAAAACACTTCATAAAGAATTCACTTCACTAGGTTCTAGGCCACTGTGTCCACGTGATAGAGAAATACTATCTAAGCACTGCATGAACACCTGTCTAAGGCGTTTCCTGTGTCAAGGAGTTTAGCATAACATCTTTCCAGTTTAAAAACTAGGCCTAGAAAACTATGATGTATTTATATGGAATTTGGGGGGGGGGGGGGGTAGTAGGTATTGATATGTGTTGATATTTGAACTCCCCTGGCAATGGAACAGTCCGCTATAGGGACCACTTTGGGAATTACCCGGTCCTTCCCTCATTGGTTTTGGTCCAGAAAACCCCACCCTGGACTGCACCACTTTGATTGAAGCAGGGTGGAGGGGTCTCAAGATCAGTCTAAAAAAAAGTGTATTTTCCCCAAAATGTCCTTCCATCTGGCAGGTGTAGTCCTTCAGCTCAGAAAGGAAATTCACGGTCCAAGCAAAGGAGAGAAAACAAAGGAGAAAATAATCTCCTCAAAATGGCCGCCTCTCTACATTCCTCTACCCCTCTCCCCTCTCTACTCTTTCCACTCATGCCTCGGTGCAGCAGCGCTGCTGGTTGAGCTTCACCTTGTGCTTGAGACCGTCGTACAGCTCAAAGTTGTAGTTCTCCAGCGTGGTAGAACTACGCGATGACAGGCCACTGTAGGAGCACGTGCAGTAGAGCAGCATGCCGGCGCACACAGCGCCCAGCAGCACGCCCAGGGAGCTCATAACGATGATGGTGACCAGGATGGGGTCCAGCGTGTACAGCCACGAGTTGTCCTTGTCTGCCGAGGAGGAGACGCGCGTCTCCAGTGGCTCGGAGGACGGGGCCGCGGAACTCAACTCCTCGGGGAACGCCCAGCCTGGACGAGAGAGAGAGAGAGAGAGAGAGACAGAGAGAGAGAGAGATGCTTATTAGAAACTATTTGGAAAAACCTATTGCAGTAATGGACACATGAAATACATAGTAGTTGATGGAAGCACTTACCTCCATCTAACTGGTCCCTGCCATTAAAAAGTCTGCTGTCTCCAAACTCTGGTCTCTTATCTATGAGAGAAGAAGATACAACAGCACAATTGTACAAAGTATGTACAATGCCAAGCATCCACACAGTACATTTTGGTTTCATGTAATAATGTAAGCTGTCTATGTCAAATCTTCCTTCACTGTAATTACTAATGCCAGTAATGAATTACTATAATATGTGTTGGGGCTGCTAAAGTCCAATGGCATACAGACACATACCACAATGTAGAAAAATATCACTTTATTACCACAGACCATACTATATTCACATTCATTTAACTATTTCAAATCACACTTTCGACATAGCTCACAAAGAGGTGCAAAGCCCAAGTAAAGTATCAGCAAACAGTTTTATCATCATCATCATCATCATCATACAAATAGATTATGCATTGAGCGCTAAACAGACAACAAGACAATCAAACACAGTTCCCTCCTGGCTTCCACCCACTGCGTTGTGATGTGGTGCGATCATCATGAGATACCAATGAGTATCAGCACTGAGAGTGGTGCTTAGGAGTGCATAAGCCGAGCCCTCCGTTCAACGCCCCAAAATTCAACCCGACGCCGTTTTTGAAAAGGCCACTTTAACTTCAGGTTGATTTTCATCTCGAGAGGTGTGTGCGCAACACTTGGCATGTGGACAGGGGTGAGAGTAAGTGCTTGGCAGGAACACCTTAACTGGAGCCCTCAACGAGAATCATTAATATGGTCTCCAGGGGCAACTGCTGTTGGCTGCTGGTGTGTGTGTGTGTGTGGGTGGTGCATGTGCGCATGTGTGAGAGAGACTGCATGTGGGTGTGTGTGTGTGTTTGCATGAGAGATTGTGTCTGTGTGTACAGGAGATGGGAAAAGAGAAAAGTGCTTACCACAGCCTAAATAAATGTTATCGCTCCATTACCTAATTAGAGATATTAAGAGCTTGGAGCGGACCTACGGTGAGATGGACAGAGTGGGGTGCCCAACCCCCAGTTGATTTAAAAGCACATTGTGAGTGGATGCCAAAAAAACTCATCTTAACTCTGAGAAAAGTGTAAAGCCTGATTGCCATACACATTCACCCAACTCTATGGGAAGACTCTAACCCAAAACACGGTTGTCCTACTTAAAGGGACAGTTCATTCCAAACTCCAAGTTTGTCAGATGCTTTCAGACCTGGGAATTGGTCTTACGTTGCGATAAGTTCACATCCCAGGCCACCGGTTGCAAAATGGAAGCACCATCATTTGCTGATTTGATGTTTATCTTTTCCACTCATTCGAGGTTGAGGCATATAGCTGGATCTACGCATCTATGGGACGTGGACTCATCTCATAGACTACTTTTGAGGTCGGAAAACACCTTTGACATATTTGGTGGTTAAATGGGCTGAATGGGCTGAATGGGCAGGTATTGAACTAAACTAGCTCAGGATGTACAATAATGGATAGTTCAACCAAACTACTCAATTAAAAAAAATATATATTCCCCTGAAAGCAGTCTATAGAATCCATGCTTCGGCTTTGTTTACATGGCCACTGTTTTGTAATTTGTGTGAACTTCCCCTTTAAGGGCCATCTGATTCACAGAGCTCTACATAACCACTAACAAACCAACCAACTTAAATATGTGCTAACTATAATCATAATTGGGCCTGGTCCCATTTGAAACATATTTCCAATTTTCTTGGCCACCAGTTGTTATACCATTACATTCTTTGCCATTTTGTTTATGCCCCCAATGTTCTAATGAGGGATGCATCCCGCCAGCCTCCATCTTAAGTTATAGGGAAGCATCGTTTGCAGTTTGTCCCTGGTTTCCATGATGTTTTGGTGCATTCTCAACTAAGAGCACACGCAACAGGAAAAAAAAACGTCTTACAGCTGTTTGAGAGTATTGCATAGAGTTGGATGTGGGGCTTACCAGCCACATGTCTTACCAGCCACATGTCTTACCAGCATCATGTCTTACCAGCATCATGTCTTACCAGCATCATGTCTTACCAGACACATGTTTTCACATGGGTGACCCCATTGAGGACTTTCCAAGATAGAACACAAACAATGTGGGAATGAGCATTGATCACAGGTGATGATGATGATGATGATAATGATATTATAAAGACAGGGACTCTGCTCACAGACTGACTGAGGGGACATATTCAATCAAAAGCTTGATGCGGGGTTTCCGGTGTGGGTCTACTATAAAATATTATTCTTGAGCTGCGTGAATGAGATTGATTCCTCAGGTCAATAAGGGAGACACAAAAATGCTCAACTTCATATTCAAACATGCTTTTAGTCTTACACTGGAACACCCAATAACCCGGCCCACTCATAATAAACAGTGTATCGTTACAGTGTATCTATTTAACATCTCCTTCAGTAATTGTAACACTGACATCTTAGCAGCCTGTCCTGAAGCACCATCTTTACAATGAAGCTTCTCCTGTAGGCACATCCATCGTCTCAGTCTGTAACATTCCCCCTCCTCTCGCTCTTCTCTCTTCTCGGAGTGTCCCAGCGGAGCTGTCAGCAAGACAGTGTCTCTCGCTTGTCTGTTTGTGGTCTGACAGCGCTGGAGGTTTCGCATGGCTGAACTACTGCACCCACACAGGGCCGGGAGGTTAGCCCACACTGAGTGTGTCTGTGCTGGTGTGATTTCAGGAAACCCCAGGGGGTAGGAAACAGAACTTGAACCAATAGTCCTGCAAGGCTGGAGGTTGGGTTTGAAACGAGCCACTCACATAGATCGCTTCATCTCTCTCTGAATCACATCACCCCAGCTTGAAGTGTGAAATGTCAACGACCAACTCCCCCAGAAAAACAGTGGCCAAAACTACGTCCATAGTCCGTAGACAGATTCAAATGATAGAAATAGTGTTCGAAGAGTTAGTCTGTGAACAATAACATCCGCTGCTGATGAAAGCAGGACCCAACAGAAAATGTGACTGTCAATACCACTCCGATCCTTGTCCCCCGTTGCATCATCCATGATCCATGCCATCAAAAGGGGAGGTGCTTAGCTGTAAGCCCCACCTCTTCCTTTCAGCAGAGGGCATATGTTTGGTGGCCGTGGTTGTCTAGCCTCACGGTGAGCACGGGCTCCGTCCCTGGAGCGGCCGTCACCGGGTTACTGGCTGAGCACTGGGAGTACTGAAAGTACTGGGATTGGCTGTGGTAGGACACAGAGAGCTGGCTCTTCTTCGCTGCCAGCCTTCGTCGATGGCAACAGAGCGCCCGTACCAAGATGGACACTGCCAGGAGTATCAGGGCACCCCCGGCGGCCACGAGGTAGTACCAGAGGGTGGGTATGAGTGGCAGCGCCAACGTGTCTACTGTGGGGTCACTCCCGCCAGGAACACCTCCCCCTGGTGGAGAGATAAGGAATATGTTGGCTCGGGGGGGGGGAGGAGTAGAGAGGAGGCAAGCTAAGCACATCCAATTGACCGCTTTGTTTTTTGTGGGGGGTTTTCTCCCCTGTGGATTTCCATCACATGAACAGCAGGCGTACGAGCACATGGGCATGCACAAGCATGCCAGCTCAAACGGGGAAAAAGTTATTCATCACAGATAATGGCTAAAACAAATCAAATGCATCAGGGTTTTTTTTTTGATCTCAGGGTTGAAGCTTGGGTTGCAGTCGATGGTGAGAGAGGTGATTTTCACACTAAGAGCAGTAGAGTATAGCTACAGATTTTAAATTAGTCTGTGGGATTGAATTGATCCAATGCTCCAATGAATAAAGCTCTCATGTAATAACTTGGGTGTGAAACAAAGGGTGTGATAATTAGCTGTAACAGAACGGACGCACGCACGCACACAAACACACACACACACACACACACACAGAGATGTACACACACACAGAGACCTACTGGACAGATACATCTGAACAATTTGAATTGATACCTAATTAACTTGACAACAAACATCAATTCAGTTTGAAAGAAATCAAACCAAAGAGGTTTCAACCCCAGTGGTTGATTTATGATTGAAACCTTGGTTGGATCAAGACACAAAAAGTCACTGATGCAACGTTACGTGACTACGCTGATGAAGTCAAATATTTTTTGTTCCCAATGAGGAGTCACTACTTCCTGTTGGTACAGGAAATCCCAGTGCTCCGCTGACCAATCACAAGACCCCATGGAGCCTACATAGGAATGTTCTGGATTGTTCTCTCTTTAATTTGGAGACAGTGATGGAATATGTTGGGCAGATTCAAATGGGTTTATTTGGAAGACACATTGCTGTTCTGTCCTAGTCTTTCTTTTTGTTGCTCTCTTGGTCAGTTCTTTCCTCTTCGAGACAAGAAGTATCTCAGTGGAGACCCTCCTCTACTAACACAGATCCTCCACTTCAATCCTATGAACCCCTCTCACATTTTTTGCGCAATCGCCCTAACAACGTCTTCCTATGCATACAGGTCTGTGAAATCAGACGCCGACAACAGTTTCCAAGCACTCTTAGGTCTCATCTAGGAAAATGGACCAAAAGCAGCAGTTTAAGGGCCAGAGAGAGAGAGAGAGAGAGAGAGAGAGAGAGAGAGAGAGAGAGAGAGAGAGAGAGAGAGAGAGAGAGAGAGAGAGAGAGAGAGAGAGAGAGAGAGAGAGAGAGAGAGAGAGAGAGAGAGAGAGAGAGAGAGAGAAAAGAGAGAGATAAAGAGAGAAAGTGAGAGACAGCTGAGAGACTCCATGTACGGTGTAGAGTTGAAGCCACCCTGAGTATTCGACCATGTCACATAATTAGAGGGAAATGGCGCGTGTACCTGCCACTGCACTATGCACACGCTCATTAGACAGAGCTGAGAGGATGAGAGAGACACCGGCGTCGCAGCTGAGTCACTCTATTTGATTACGTTTCACTGGGAAGTGTGTATGTGTGAGTTTTTGTGTGTGTGCTTTTTTGTGTGTCTGTGTGGGTGTGCGTGCGTGCGTGCATGTGTGTATGAGTCTGTGTGTGTCTGTGTGTGTGTTTGCGTGCGTCACGGTGGAGGAAGAAAGTGCACACATCACACACACACATTCCCAAGCTCTTATCTTATTGGAATCAGCAGCCAAAAACGCTATATCAAGCAATAACACCAATCCCCTAAAGCTCTCCCAATATTACTACTGAGGCAGACAGTTCTTTTAAAACCATGGATGTCAAAGCAATAGTATGAATTTCTCTGCAATAAACTGGATACTGCCGGATTCAGTGGGCTCTGATGTCATTTGATGATGTCTGGATGCTGATGATGATTTTGGGAATCGTTTGTCACCAAGGCAGCATTAATCAAGTGGCGAACACAGCTCTTGCACGCCCATTTCTTTTGATTGGACTGGGCTTGTCACATGGGTGCCATCAAGCAAAGCTCCCATTAGCCAAAGCTGTACAGTGCAGCGCAGCGAGCAGGAAGCGGAAACATTTGCACAGGAAGTGACATCATTACACGGCTAAAGGGACGCAAACTCACCTGTCATGTCGGGAGGGAAGGCAGCAAAGGGTTCTGAAAGAGAGAAACAAGACTGTTTTTAACAATAGCTAGGAAAGACAGCCAAACCAACATTTAAACAAATTTAATTCAGATTATTTTGGCACTGATATCACTCTATAGCCTATTGACAACTTTCTCAGTACTGCAAGTCAAAAGAAATAGAATGAAAGAGCCTGTAGGTATGTATGTTCTTGGGGTAGAATGCAATGTCAAAGAGTGTGTTATTGTGAGTTGGGAGACTTGGAGGGCGACTGTGTGAAGTTTGAGTCATTCAAAGCTGTGGAGTCCAGTTGAGCTGGGGAAGGCTGCTGTCTGGCTGGCTGACTGCACACACAACGTTCAGTCTGATTGACTTGGAATGGCAACAAAAAGAATTGGGGCCTGCGAGAGGGGTGACTTGGGAAGTGGAGCCTTTTTGGCGGTAACACCAATGTGCTGTGAACAAACTCGACTGCGCTGGTTGATAAGAGCACTCCCAGCATGCCTTGGGAATGAGGAATAAGGAGAAAATGGGTAGAGAGGGGGAGAGGCACTTCCTACCGGTTGACAGAGGGGGGACGGGTTTTCATCTTTCGTCTCACAACCACACTACCGTACACACGCACACTCACTAACCCAAACCACCCCACCCCCACAGCCCAACTCTATGAAGTCAGACTCGATGATGGCAGGTTTTTGGCTCAGAACCCACAGTCTGTCTGTGATCTGTTTAAGACCTACTCCTAAACCCCCCCTGCTCTGGCTAGATTAAAAAGCCCAGCACACACACACGCACACAAACACACCTGTGCCGGATCTATTGCTTTGACGGCTCTGGAAAACTCTGTTTACAGATACGAGAGGAGAAGAAGAAATCTAACGAAACATAGATTAGCATCGCGGGGGCCCACGGGGCATTTATGGCCTACTTTCTATTCTTCCTTTCTTTTTCTGGCAGAGGAATAACACTCCACTCTTTCGTTCATTCTCTCTCCTTTCATCTCTTCGCCCCAGCTTTCAGAAGTACCAGTCAGTCTATCCCCGAGATTCTGATGAGGGAACTTGGGGTGCGTGTTTGTGTTTGTGTGTGTGTGGGGTGTTTAAAGCACAACTGGAGTGACAGGTCGGGGACCCCAAGGGAGGAGAGGAGGAGGAGGAGGAGGAGACAGAGGTAGAGAAGGAATGAGAGAGAGAGAGAGAGGGGGGAACAGAAGTTGAGTGGTGTGGTGGTGGGATGATGGAGGAAAATAACTGGGGTGCTGGAGGGTCAGGTGTGTGTATACACATGTATGTATGTGTGTACACATGTTTGTATAATCTGCAGACTTACGTGTGCACTCCTCCAAAGGTGTACCAGAACTCATGTGGATGTTGTCGATCATGATATGGCCCTTGGTTCCGTGGTCAAAGAAGCCTTCCATAACCACCTGAGAGGAGGAGGAAGAGTATGGGAAGGAGGAGGAGGAAGAGTAGGGGAAGGAGGAGGAGGAAGATTAAGGGAAGGAGGAGGAGGAAGAATAGGGGAAGGAGGAGGAGGAAGAGTAAGGGAATGAGGAGGAGGAAGATTAGGGAAAGGAGGAGGAAGAAGCAAATTACCTACATGTAGATGCAGGGATACATCTTATACATGGAGTCGATAACCATGAATATGGACCACTGCAACACATAACCACTAGTAATATACTTCTACTTGTTTCTCCAGTTAACTCTTTTCCAGCTAACTCTCCTCCAGCTAACTCTTCTCCAGCTAACTCCAACAGAACATTTTTCTGGAAGGGAGATGGGAGCATGCTGACGCCCGAATACCTGGAACTCTTTAGGGGATCGGGGCAGGATGGTGCGACCCTCCTTCCAAACGGGGCCCTGGTCGCCGCGGAGTGCCCAGAGAAGGGTCTCCTTGTGATGGGCATCGCGGAGAAGGATGCGCAGGGTGCCCTGGGCCTCTCCCCACAGCTGGTAGGAGAAGAGCAGGCAGAGAGGCCCCGTGTCGGGTCCCACCATGGGGCTTAGGATTCTGGCTCGCTGCCGCTCCGTCTTGGGGTTGGCTTCGATGTACAGGTAGCTATTCAGGTCTGTGTAGGGCAGGGAGACAATGCAGTGGTGGGTTTAGAGACTTGAGATGATGCAGTGAGGGGAACACAGTATGTATACACACATATGGGCAATACATACACATAGGCACACACACACACACACACACACACACACACACACACACACACACACACACACACACACACACACACACACACACACACACACACACACACACACACACACACACACACACACACACACACACACACACACACACACACACACACACACACACACACACACACACACACACGTGTGCACATCAACGCATCTGCACACACAAGAATAAAACCACGCAATACCACAACTACAAGGTCAGACTTCCAATAGCACAGGGATGTGATACATACCAAAACACGCCTAACAGAAGAATAGGGTCAGTGGGAGAGTCAAGCGCTAAGGGAAGGTGATGCATTCACAGCCAACCCAAGGGAGCCATTCCCATTGGTATTCAGGTAGACCCATTACATAATAGCATTGGTTTAAACACAGACAGTTGTTTATAGAAGAGGATGTTTAGTTAGTCAATTGGATGTGGACTTTGGAATCCTTTGTGGGATTGAACCTGACAGGGTGTGTGTGTGTGTGTGTGTGTGTGTAGAGTTAAGTGGGCTACAGGACCAGTATCAACACATTCCTGACAGGATCACATGTGCTTTATCGCAGTGTGTGTTAGAGCAGTTAGGTGACGGAACTACAGATAAAAATGTGTGTGTGTGTGTGTGTGTGTGTGTGTGAGTGAGTGAGTGAGTGAGTGAGTGAGTGAGTGAGTGAGTGAGTGAGTGAGTGAGTGAGTGAGAGAGAGAGGGAGGGAATATTGTCCAAGAGGCACTAGGTACAATGAAGTTATGGATATTAGCATCACCATATTCCAGGTGAATGTTCATGTATAAACTGTTATATATTAAAAACTGACATGGAAATATGTACTATATATAATAATAATAATATATGCCATTTAGCAGACTCTTTTATCCAAAGCGATTTACAGTCATGTGTGCATACATTCTACGTATGGGTGGACCCGGGGATCGAACCCACTACCCTGGCGTTACAAGCGCCATGCTCTACCAACTGAGCTACAGAAGGACCATATAGTATATGTCATGTCTCCTGTACTCAGGCAACAGGTGTAAATTGAAAACAATGTCTATCTTCAAAATATGATTAAAATGATCATTTTGACCCCATGGACTTTCAGTCCTTGTATCTATAGCTCCATCTACAAATTGTTTGGTGATTACATTTCAACAGCTTCATAGAGAACATTTATTTTATTTATTTCATAGAAAACACATTTTTATTAAGGAATGGCCCTCGTTGCTTTTTGGTTCAAGCTAGACAATAGAATTCAAAGAACTTGAGAACACGTGCAGGTCATAGTCATTGACCTCGATTGTGATGCACTTGTGACGTCATCCGAACACCTGTGAAGCAACGTTCTAGAGGTCAACCAAATCATTTAGGCACTTGAAAGCATTTCCTATCACATTGCTATCTGCTCTGAACAATTACAAATTATAGAATTACTCCAAGCTCTTTCAATAATGGACTATCTCCAATATCTGAGCCAGTTCCATCCCTTCCTTTTGGACCAGTTGATCTGGAAAGTGTTGAGGATGGTTCCTAACGACGTTCTCGCCTCATGGCTGATCACACAGATGACTGGAGGATCTCCAGCGCCTGGAGTGGCTACCTACCAGGACCTGAACCAGGTTTGTTTGGCCTAGATTATAGTGAGTAGTCTGAAATGGCAACGTATTCCCTATATAGCTAGTGAAATACTTTTGACCAGAGCCCTGGGCCTAGGGTGGGTTACTCTAAAACACGTTGTGACAAATGCTGATGTAAAAAGGCCTTTATAAGTACAATATGATTTATTGATTGATTCATTGCAGGGACAATGGCAAAGTCAATTTTTGAATACCCCACTTGCACGTCAGTTCCAGCCCAACTCAGCCCCTGCCACCTTCCAGCTAAACTCCAGCTATGGACAAGACCAGGACAATTTTATGGACTGGAAAGAGGGGCCCCAGATCAACAACAACAATCAAGTGCATTGTCATCAATATGTGGAGCCAATGGATGTCGATGTTGTTGTGGAGGTGAAAGACAACAGCCAATCAGTAGCCACTTGGCAGGCAACAGTCTGGCCCAGCCAATCAGCAGCCATTACCAAGACAACAGTCTGGCCCAGCCAATCAGCAGCCACTACCAAGACAGCAGTCTGGCCCAGCCAATCAGCAGCAGCTACCAAGACAACAGTCTGGCCCAGCCAATCAGCAGCCGCTACCAAGACAACAGTCTGGCCCAGCCAATCAGAAGCCACTACCAAGACAACAGTCTGGCCCAGCCAATCAGCAGCCGCTACCAAGACAACAGTCTGGCCCAGCCAATCAGCAGCCATTACCAAGACAACAGTCTGGCCCAACCAATCAGCAGCCGCTACCATGACAACAGTCTGGCCCAGCCAATCAGCAGCCACTACCAAGACAACAGTCTGGCCCAGCCAATCAGCAGCCGCTACATTTTGGCCATCGAGCCAGACAACCACTAAACAATTATGCACTAGCCAGAATGCCACGAGCCAGACAGCATTCTCCAACAACCAATCAGCAGCCTTCACTATGAGAGATGGTGGTGACATGAGGAGCAGCAGCACTCACCAGGTCTATGACCCCAAGAGGAGGAGGATGTAAATGTGAGAGACTCTTAAGGGTAATTTTTTCCTAAAAATGGAGGGTCAGAGTCACAACCAAAAGACTCAGTCCATCACAGAGACCTTGATGTGTGGATCACAGCATAAGAAGCCATAGAACCACAAGCTTGACTATTTTTAATAGAAAAATAAATGTTTGATTGTTTGCAAACTAAATCCAGCATGGCTCTTTTGTGTCCATGTTATGGTGGTTACTGTAGCTACATGTACGTCGAAAAATCATGTGTCGTCGTGGAGGGAACTAAATAATTTATTTGATTGTATTAAACGTTTAGACCACCTGTAGAAGGACAGCAATCAGCATCCATAATGCAAATGCAGATAACTCATTTGTAATGAATTTAACACTTTATCAAGGAAATGTACACTCTACAATTTGTACCTAACTTAAATCTGGGAGACGACTGAAGTTTGTATTGTATATGAGAGGGAGAGAAAGCTTGAGTACATTCAAGAGTGTATTCTACTGTGCAGTATGTGCATGTGTGTGTAGCCACCCTAATAGTCGGTCACGATGACAGCCCCCCTCTGCTCTCTAGTGTGTGTGCCACATCAGTGTGTGTGTGCTTGTAAGGAGCCCTCCCATGTAGCACCATACAGCACTGTCTATCGCTGTGTGTTTATCTGTGTGTGAGTGTGTGCGTGTGCGCGAGTGTGTGACTGCATGGGTGTGTGACTGTGTGTATGAGTGTGTGTGCGCGAGGGTGTGCATGCGTCCGTACGTCTGCGCGTGTGTATGTGTGGGTCTTCACCACACAGAAAACATCCCCACTTTATCAAACTGATCTTAATGCGTTCGCAGAGTCCCCCTCTCCCTACACCTCGGGTGAACCCGGCGTCTCTGAACGCTCCCCCCATTGTTCCGCAGCTTGTTCAGCAGACAGCTCATAATCGAGAGGGGCGCGTTCACGTGATATGATGCAACAGCATTATTAATCCATTTTCTCAGCAGTCTCCTGCAGCGAGCGAAGACAAAGAGATCTCAATCTACAAACACAGGCCTCGTTATGGACGCCGCAGGCACCACGCGTTGATATGCTTCGCCACTAGTTCTCCGGCTGTTATGTTTTCACATTTTAGAGAGAGAGAGAGATCAAGAGGTTACTGGGTCTGAGTTTTCTGGGTCACGAGAGAGATAAAGGAAGGGAGGGAGAGAGAGAGGGGGAGGGAGAGAGAGAAAGAGGGGGGAGCGTGGGACAGTGAGATGGAGATAGAGAGAGAAAGGGAGAATGAGAGAGAGAGAGAGAGAGAGAGAGAGAGAGAGAGAGAGAGAGAGAGAGAGAGAGAGAGAGAGAGAGAGAGAGACCGAGAGAGAGAGAGACCGAGAGACAGAGAGAGAGAGAGAACCTCTCTCTTAGGCTAACCACTAACAGAATGATGCGATGCGATTGGGTGATTTGGCTACAATCCTCGTCCTACATACCCAGGGATTCCCCGATCTAAAGCCCAGGTGACATCAGAGATTCCGAACCACTTTGAGCGCGAGCAGGTCCTGAGACTCCCCCTTTTAATTCTTCACAGCTGCAGCTTGTTAAATATTTCATGGGCCCCCATTCGAAATATATCAAAACCAATGAATTTTAAAACAAGGTCAGGATAACAATCCCTTTAACCCTCATTTGCCAGAGTCCGAAATGGCCCCCTGTTCCCTATTATAGTGCACTGCTTTTGACCAGTACCCATAGGACCGGCTCATAGGGACCTGGTCAAAAGTAGTGAACTATATAGGGAATAGGATGCCATTTATAGCACGGTCAGTGTAAGAAAACCTCAAAGAACAACTCCAAACTGCTCATATCTTTAATTAATATGCCAAAAGCTTCACTCTTTTTTGATCTGGGGGTATGTATAAAGGGGACTTCGTAATTGCTCTAAGTACATGGAAGGCTACATAGGGAGCCTGAGATTTGCCTGCAAGGTAATCGAGGGGCAGGAATGCACGGCTGGGAATATGGTTTTCCTGTTTTCTTCCCTCTAGAATCTCTTGCCTCTGTAGTTAATAAGTGCTACTGGTTCTTAGCTTTTTCCTGGCCAGAACGCTCCCGGAACAATCTGTTAGCGTCACAGAGTTGTAGCGCAGTCACAGAGAGCAGAGTGGATGAGTTACACGTTACAAGTGTGTGCGTGTGTGTGTAGGTCTGTGTGGTTGTTTGTGTTTATAAGTCACAAAATCAGCATCGGCTGAGGCTCAAACAGTGTTTTTTTACCTCCACATGTTTACGAACACCAAACAAGTACTTCACTGTATATCAAGCTAAATTAGCCCCAAGTGGCGATCTAACCTCTTTCTTGCCTTCTGAACATGGTTGTTGTGAACCACCATTGCCAACCCTGACTTATGGGGGGAAGCTAGCTGTGCTATGCTCAGGGAGACTCACCGCTGGGGGGCAGAGCGAGATCCAGGCTGGGGCCCTGGGCTGGGGCTTTGGAGCTGCTGTGGAGGGACCAATGGAGAGGGGCGCTGAGGTCGTGAGTCCAGCCACACAGACCCTGCTCAAGGTCACACACACCACCCATTGATGGAGGGGAGGAGCTAGCTCCTGGAGAGAAAGGGTGGGAGAGGGACAGAGAAAGACAGAGAGAGAGAGAGAGAGAGAGACATCAACCATCAAACATTCGACAATATTATACAAACATAAAGTTTGCAACATTTCCACACAGTATGCTTACAGACACTCACCTCTGCCCGACCGCTGGGCAGTGCTACTCTCCATTGGACCAGACAAAGTCGGCGTGGCTGTGTCAGCCAGCGTGCTGGTTTCTATGGAGGCACAACACATAAGTGTTGTCAGTTACATCCAAGATGCTCAAAATGAAACATACTCAATGAAACAACATCGTATTGTGAATGTGACCACAGCTTTCTGACTAATCAACAGTTTGCCCATGAATACAATTTCTCAATCTCTGCTTCTCACAGAATCTCTGCTTCTCACAGACTGCTTCTCACAGACTAGTGCTTACTCCACACACCTAAATGAGAGTCTGAGGTCATCTCCAATGCTCCTTCCCTCCCTCCCTCCCCCTCCCAGACGAGGTGACAGGCTGAGCCAGGCGGTGATAGCCCAGTCATGTTGTGTCTCTTAGCCCCGACATCTCCCTCCCTCCATGGGTCTGTTAGCTCAGACATCTCCCTCCCTCGACCGTCTCCACCTCCATCCACAGCCCAGTCAGACCAGTGGCTGGGGCCCTGTCAGGACAGGCCAGACACCAGTCTCCATGGGGGATGAATGGGCCTAGCTAGTTCACCCTCGAATGGATGCACACACACACACACACGAGCTAGCGCGTACACACACGGATGCATGCGAGTGCGAGTGCACACACACACACTCCTTCCAGCAGCACATGGTCTACAGACTGCATTAGGAATGTTATCGGCGATAAGTGGCCATGCTATTGGGACCAGATGGGACAACCCTGGCTCCGTTATGCAATGACAGACGGAAAGGTTTGGGTCATCTCTGCATTCTAACCACAATCTAACCAAGGTCCTAATCATATTATCATACACCCATGGCCCCATATATCGCATCATGGGAATTTGTGGAAACTCTGTTCCAGGCTCCGTTCCAAAAGTTTGGGAACCACTGCCTCAGAGTATACTTGTGCTTTCTGATCATTTCTATGTAAAAATCTGTATCCAAGATGGCAAAAACATTTTTTTCCCCCCCAAGCATTCATACTTTCCCCAAGATGTCATTTAGGAGCGTGCAATGACTGGAGAGACACACCAAACTCGAACATCTGGAAAGCAAGACTGCTAGTGCAGAATCCGGATGCATCTGCAGTCCAAAGACATAGCTGCTAGATAATAGCTACATCAGTGTGATGATGCTTCCTGGGCATGGCTAGCACCGTTAGCGTTGAGCGGGCGTTTGAGAAACACAGACGACAACAAACATGGAGGGAAGTTGATTAAGTTGTCCATATTAGGACAGATTGAAACGAGTCCTGCTGGGACTGAGGCTGTCCTAATATGGACACCATAGTTGATTGATCCTTTGACATTTTACCGTGACACAACTGCTTGTGAGGAAAAAATGAAACGGATGAAATGAATGAAACGTACACAGCCGGACGTCTGGCGCTGTGGAAAAACACAGCTAAAATAGTGCTACATGAAAGAATAGTGCCCAGCTGTTGAGGTCTCTGACTGCGTGACATTAGCCTAACGTTAATGTCACACCCTTTACTGAGGCAATTAGTTGGCCGATCAGATTTTAATCACCAAGGAGCTATGGGGACCCCACCGGAAATACGTTAACCCCCTACTCCTCCCTAACCTTTTTCACATCCGAGGACCGTGTATCCTGTTATTTTATCCCCCTTTAGCGCAAGCCATTCGTACAAGCCGTTGCATCTCCGTGCTTTCAAAGGTCAGGCCTTGTCACAGTGGAAACAGATTGACCTTTGTGGGGTGTGACAGGGGTGTGTGCGTGTCTGTCTGTGTCTGCGTGTATGACAGAGGTGTCAGGGGTACCGGGAGGGAGACGAGGAGCTATGACCTGCCTGCCTCTCCCCGAGGGCTCTCCACTCCTTGACATGTGTGAGGACACAGCTACAGAGCTGCGTCGAGAGGCCGGCCTTTATACAGTATCACTGTTCCTTTCTCCTTGCGCAGAAGACCTCCTCGTGCAGCAGAAGCAGGAGAAGGACTAGACGTGCAGGGAGAGGATCCCCTCATTCAGGAGAAGGACTCCTTATTCAGGTAGAGCGTCCCCTCATGCATCAGAAGGCCTCCTCATGCAGGGAGAGGGGCCCTCGTGCAGGAACAGCCCCTGTGATTTGTCACATGCACCGAATACAACAGCTGTAGACCTTACAGTGAAATGCTTACTTACAAGCCCTTAACCAACAATGCTTTAAGAGGTTTTATAAGAAAAAAGTGTTAAGTAAAAAATATATATTTATATAAGTAACAAATAATTAAACATCATAAGTAAAATAACAATAGCGAGGCTAAATACAGGGGTTACCGGGCTCATATGTACAGTATCAAGTGTCTTATAGTAGGAAGACTGTTTTTTTTAGGATCGACTCAGCCCTCTTATCTATGTTATGTTATCTGCTGTGATCTAAAAACGCAAAACCGATCCGAAATCAGAAGTCCTACACTGAGACGCTTGATTACAAACGGCACCAGGGGAACTGTCATGTTTCAGAGAATACAGTGAACAGCGCTCCACCCCTTCCCTTTGCTCACTGTTCTCGACCCCCCCCCCCCCCCCCTACTCCGCTCCTTCTCTTCTGGAAAACAGCCATAGCTCTCGCTGAACAATCTGACTCAACAAAATTTGAGCAAGAAAAAATGTCAATTATGTAAAGAGCCTCTGTAAAACTCACAAACACACACCCGCCCGCCCACACATTAAACCAGCGCAATTGTCAAACGCACGTTCCTTTGCAAATTCGACCTGTTAAAGCCGGCGCTCTTCTATTTTCAAACCCTGGATTGGTAATTTACCTGTTTTTTGAGGTTGCTTGTGCTGAGGTGGGAGGGGTGTTAATATTTTAGCTGTGTCCTTAAAAACGTGCGCCAAAGTGCCAATTTCAGGCAGCGCTCGTGAGGATATTTAAGACCAACCAGAAACTGGTTTTAGCAATAAGACAGCAGAAGTGCAGCCTTTCCAGCCATGACGTACAGTACCCATATGCACATGGAACAAGAAGAGATCAAAAGATAGACACAAAAATGTTTTTTTTTCTTCCCCCATTTATTTGTATTATTATTAAAAACCAAGCATAGCATAAAAACCCTGCAGTCAATGAAGGCAGGTTTTTATTTTAGTCCTGCCCAATGCATTTGTTTTGTCCTGCTCAATCCATTCGCTCACTTTGAAATCAATCTTAAATCAACAAAGCTTTATTAAAACATCAAGTTTGGGAGCAGCAAAAACAGTGAGCAGACATCCCCTTTCTATCTATGTACTATTGTACATGATTTTAGCCAGCTCCTGTTATTGTTTTGGATGCGCGTAAAAACCCCTCCACGCAGGCTACATGCCCAACATGGAAAACTAGATTATATAATCCGAAAGTTCCTGTAACAATTGCTTGTTTTCTGTTTAGTTTGATTAAAAAACAAGCCCGTGTAGGCTACCCTTACCCTACTACAACGAAATAGCAATGTAGGCCGACATTGTGAATAAGATTTTATTCTTAACTGACTTGCCTAGTTAAATAAAGGTTCAATAACAAAAATAAAAAATAAACATTTGGAAACCTTTTATCGATAGCCTTTTTGGCTAATGCATGGCCAGGATAAGAAAGACACCAGACACATTGCTGTTGAAACAGCTTTCGTTATAGTAGGGTAAGGTTAGCCTCTAAGGGCTTGTTTTTTAATCAAACTAAACAGAAAACAACCTATTGTTACAAGAACCTATATATAATATAACCTTTACATAATCTATCTTTCCATGTTGGGCATGTAGCCTGCGTGGAGGGGTTTTTACGCACATCCAACATAATAACAGGAGCTGGCTAAAATAATGGGCATATAGCCTGTGTGGACAGTTAACTGCCTTGTTCAGGGGCAGAATAACATTGTCAGCTCGTGGGATTTGATTCAGCAACCTTTCTGTTAATGGCCCAACGTTTTAACCGCTAGGCTACCTGCCGCCCCTGAAATGTTTCACTCTTAGTCGTCATGCGTTTGCATTATTCCAGCGGTAGGCCCAGGCTACATGTGGTTTGTTGAGAACGTGCCTCACACATACAAGACATTTCACAGGAGCCTAGTATTACTATTTATTTGAAGTGCGATGCGTAAAGGCCTTTATTCATTGACGCCAATTACAACAATTATGACTGTCAACACTCCAAACATATTGAGCAAACACCAGCTGTTTTTTTTTTTACTGTGCTATTACTCATTACTGGAGCCTCTGAAAAATAATACTCCGTGCCACCAGCCTAATTGTAGTCGATGACAACGCAACCTGAGGCAACAGCATGCAGTATTAAGCCATGAAATGTGTTGACCAATTTATTAATTCATCAAAACCCAGAATGTCATTAATATTTGTCATAAATTCATAATAGACATGATTTGAAAAAATCTGCCCCAAAATATGTCCAACTTTTTTGTGAGGTGTATACTTTTGTTTCAAAGTAGATTTGTTTAAGATTACAGAGAAGCACTCTGTGTGACCCTAATTTAGCCCACTGCAGTAAAAGGTTCAAATAGAGCCCAATATGTCCTTGAAGACTGTAAAACAAAGCCTAAGAGAAACCTCCGAAGTTGATCTTGAAAGAAGGCAGAAAGAGATATCCAGGCAGTTTTGTGTCCAAGGCATGTGTGTGTGTGTGTGTGTGTGTGTGTGTGTGTGTGTGTGTGTGTGTGTGTGTGTGTGTGTGTGTGTGTGTGTGTGTGTGTGTGTGTGTGTGTGTGTGTGTGTGTGTGTGTGTGTGTGTGTGTGTGTGTGTGTGTGTGTGTGCATAAGTGTGTATGTGTGTGAGGTGTGTGTGTAAGAAATGAGACCAAAGAGCCTGGAATGGACAGCAGAAAACAGAGAGGGGGAGTGTGTGATGAGAAACAGCAGAGGAGAGTGGAGGAAATAAGAAGAACAAAAACATTTACAGACCCACGCACTATGCCTAAGGGTGGGAACAGAGAGAGGAGAGGAGAGAACAGAGGCATGTGTGGGATTTAACAGAGAGACAGAGAGAGACAGAGAGACAGAGAGAGACAGAGAGAGAGAGATACAGAGCAAGGAGAGAAAGAGAGAGAATAAGAGCGAGAATGAGAAAGAGAGGTGGTGGGAGAAAAAAGGAGGGGTGACAAAAGATTTACAATCCTCCCTCCTGTGTTACGAGGCATAGCACTCCAACCCTCCCGCACTGTGAACACTTGTGGACCAAATGCTCTGTTGAACACCAGTGTGGTGTTAAACTACTCCATCTCTCTGGGATGTCCTCCGTGTCCAATAAAGAGGAGCCTGTGACGGATTGCTTTAACACGGGGCTTTCACCTGGTCTCAATGCCTTTTACATGTGGCAGGGTTAACACCGGAATGGCGGTGGCCTCAAGGTGAAGGGTTGCCGGTGTGAATCCCAGGGCCTGTGTGTAGACCCCATTGGGGGCAGCAGCAGGAAGCGATGGTGCGAGGAGGAAGTGACATAGTACAGCAAGAAGAGAGAGATGTAGGGAGGGGAGGAATACAGCTCAATTGTCAGTCAGTCATGTAGGCCAATCATGGGTGTGGTACTGAGGGTCCCTAACAAAGGGCACTAGCCTGTTATTCTGACAGAGAGAGAGCGTGTGTGTGTTTTGTGTCCTCTTGTTCTATGTTAACGGAGGGTTCTGGCCTTGTTTCTCCTCTCTAATGGCATAGTGAGTGAGTCAGAGAGGAGTGGGATGAAATATTAAGAGGTCCACATCCTCCTTACACCACCGAACAGGGCTGTGTTCCTTATGCACAGATGCACACGCACGCATACACACGCACACACACAAGCTCTCCCCTAACACTGATTACAGTGTGTAGGTGTAGGTGTTGAGAATTCAGCGCAGACGTCCTGTGTAGGCCCATTAGGAGCCATTATAGTGTCTGTCTGTGTGTGTTTATGTGTATGTGTTGAACATCCTAGTCAGGGTGGGAACAGAGAGAGGGGCCTAGAACCAGCTCAGGGTAGATGAGGTGTGTGTGTGTGTGTGTGTGTGTGTGTGTGTGTGTGTGTGTGTGTGTGTGTGTGTGTGTGTGTGTGTGTGTGTGTGTGTGTGTGTGTGTGTGTGTGTGTGTGTGTGTGTGTGTGTGTGTGTGCGTGTATGCGTGTGTGTGTGTGTATGCGTGTGTGTGTGTGTAGGTGTTGAGCCCACTGTCTGGTGCTGTAGCTCAGGTGTCCTGCGTAGGCCCAGTGGGAGTAGTGAGCAGTGAGAGGCCAGATGTGTCTACTACCTCACATCTGGATAGCAGACCATACCAGCAGTGTGTGCGTGCATGGTACCCTTGGGACAGATTGCTCAAAACCCGTCCAACCCTTTCTCCACTCCCTGTAACTTTAACCTTCACTCTTTCCAAGACTCCCCTGATTTTTCCACTTCCACTTGCTTTCCAACTCCCTAATCATGTATCCAGTAGACTCACAGATGATATATAGTAAGCGCACGCCCACACACTTTTTTAAAAATATACCCAAACCGTTCAAAAGTTTGGGGTCACTTAGAATAGTCCTTGATTTTGAAAGAAAAGCTCGTTTTTTGTCCATTAAAATAACATCAGATTGATCAGAAATACAATGTAGACATTGTTCATGTTGTAAATGACTATTGTAGCTGGAAACAGCTGATTAAAGAATCAATAAAACTGGACATCTTTAGACTAGTTGAGTATCTGGAGCATCAGCATTTGTGGGTTCGATTACAGGCTCAAAATGGCCAGAAACAAACACCTTTCTTCTGAAACTCGTCAGTCTTCTTGTTCAGAGAAATGAAGGCTATTCCATGCGAGAAATTGCCAAGAAACTGAAGATCTCATACAACGCTGTACTACTCCCTTCACAGAACAGTGCAAACTGGCTCTAACCAGAATAGAGGACATTTCTAAAGTGACCCCAAACTTTTTAACGGTAGTGTATATTTGTAGGATATTTTGGCAGTTATGAAATGACAGAGAGGAGAAAAAGATTGAAGGTTTGGAGCGGGGATTGAACCCCG
Organism: Oncorhynchus gorbuscha; assembly: GCF_021184085.1. Lineage (NCBI taxonomy): Eukaryota > Metazoa > Chordata > Actinopteri > Salmoniformes > Salmonidae > Oncorhynchus > Oncorhynchus gorbuscha. The sequence continues at coordinate 51,861,605 of NC_060195.1, read as the reverse complement.
CTCTCTGGTGGGGAGAGGAGTGTGCATGTGTCTAAACTGAGAATGTTAATATAATTCCACAGGCTTACCTGGCACGTCACAGCCCAATATTTCTACTCTCATCCCGATCCCGGCAGGAGACCACCTCTCTGGATAGATCCTGATGAACTGGGCCAGGGTCTCCTCAAAACGCCGTAGCTCAGGGGTGTCGTAGTGGGTATTCCCCTCAAATATCTGCAACACACACACAGAAATAAAGCAGAAATAATGAAATGTACTGTGGCAAAAATCTTTATGTAGATTATTTAAATGTGTATAATCATACTTTACCCTGACACGCACGCACACACAACCCCAACAACACCCCACCCCTACACATGTCCCCCTCCCCCACACCCACCTTGGGCAGGCTGGTCTTGCTGTCCATAACGAACCCCCAGTCCTTCCCGTCTAGACTGTGAGCCACGCGGTACTTCCTCACAAAGGCCCTGTTGTCCGTGCTGCTTGTCCCTTCTCCGCCTCTCGCCCCCTGGGTAATAATCCCCCCGACAGTCTTGGGGACACCCAGGTCCACTTGGAGCCACTCCTCCCCAGCCAGGGGCTGAGCGGGGCCGGGGAACCAGCCTGAGTGGCTGCCCACTAGACGGGCATTCCCAGGGGACCACAGCATGTCTCGAGCTGACGAGGCTGAGATCTGGGCGTCGGGGAGCAGGCCAGAGAGGAGGCCCTGCATCTCTGAACACGGAGCATCTGAAATTAGGGAAGAAGATGGGTGGGGAAGGGAGGGGGAGTGGGAAGGGAATGGAAATTATTCATCAAAATCCCCTTTATTGGGTAAATGTCATACATTACACAAAACTATCACATTTCAACCCTCACATATTATCTGTAAAAGAAGCAACGAGAGAGAAGGAGGGAGAGAAGGGGAGGGGTTACAGGAGATGAAAGAGAAGGAAGAGAGAGAGAGATGGAACTAGGAGAGAGAAGAAAGAAAGATCGAGGGAGAATGGTAGAGAGAGAAAGAGGACGGTAGAGGAGATTAGCGAGGAAGAGACCGAGGGAGAAACGAGAGAGAAGACCAGAGACAAGTCGAGACAGAGGGAGTGAGACCGAGAGAGGAGAGAGAGAGGAGAAGAAGAGAGGAGAGAGAGAGAGGAGGAGAAGAGAGCATTAGTAGGGTTGACGGTTTAAGAGCTCACAGATCAAAGTTTCATGCTGTTATCTCACAGCACTAGCAATGAATGTAAATTATGGATAAATGGCTACAGAAATGCATGTGTGTGTGTGTGTGTGTGTGTGTGTGTGTGTGTGTGTGTGTGTGTGTGTGTGTGTGTGTGTGTGTGTGTGTGTGTGTGTGTGTGTGTGTGTGTGTGTGTGTGTGTGTGTGTGTGTGTATCGACGTGAGGTCATCGTGCTTGTCTTCAAGTGACTATGTGTGTACCTGAACGGTGAGAGCCAGTCTAACATACACTTGCAATACTAGCTAATGAGTGGTACTCTCTCTCCCCCTGTGAATCACAGTTCAAGATTTAGAAGTGAACAAGAGTGTCATGAATGATTGATTGTTGACCCATTCTTGTGACATACTGCATCTGCGAGATTGTAGGGGTTGAGAGAAAGTAGGTTGATATCCCGAAGTCAAAAAACAGTCTAAAGGGCAGGAGAGGGAGAGGGAGAGGGAGAGGAAGAGGGAAAAGGGGAGAGACAGAGAATTACTCAGAGGTAGAGAAAGGCTATTGATAGAGAGAATTGGAGTAGGTGGAGAGGGAGCGAGAGAGGGAGAAAGAGTGAAAAGCAAGAACAGAGTATGGAATGAGGGAGAAAGTGAGAGAAAATAAATGATTACGAGGGAGAAATTTAGGAGAAGGAGGAAGGAGAGCAGAAACATAGTGGAAATATAGAGCGAATGAGAGTGAGGGAAAAGACAAATGTGGAGGAGGAAGTGATTGGAGACGTGCTGGCTGAGAACGGAGTAAAACTTTGATTAGACTAATGCTCTGGTTGCTGTCGGAAGTTCTTATGTTTGCGTGTGTGTGTGTGTGTGTTTGTGTGTGTGCTCATGTTACTGCGTAGTTAATGCCTAAACTGTCTGGCATTTCTTCTAAGGGGATATTTTAAGTTTCTTCACTGACAGTGCAGGAGATGCCGGAACACATTTTGTCTCTCAAAAACACTCTGTTTTGACGTGGAGTGGGACAGAGGACATAATGTAAAGGATGCTTCAAGTATCTAAGGCAAAATAACTGAAACACCTGTTTCCCCGTGGCTCCCTCTCACACACACCTATGATCTGGCAGCCGTAGAGCTCGAAACGCAGGGCAATGCCGTTCTTCCAGACCTGAGGCCGGATGCGTACGAAGCGGGCTAAGACGGGCTGGGGTATGCGGTTCAACACCACCTCATATGGGTCTGTGTTAGCATGGAACACCTGGAGAACACACAGAGAGGGGTATATGGTTAGACGCTGATACCAATCAAAAGATACCACATACATGTTATACCAAACACACACCCGCGCACACACACACGCACGCACACACGCACGCGCACACACACACACCAGCAGTGCTAGGGCACGGTGTTGAAGATGGCCACATACCGACAGAAGTGCATAGCCTTTGTTGCTGCTCGATGCATCAGCCGGCGAGAAGGGGATGAGTGAGTGACACAGTGAAAGGAGAGGATTGCTTCGCTCAATTTCTTGACCGTAAATCGCTCTGGATAAGAGCATCTGCTAAATTACCAACATGTAAATGTGAATTAAATCTACAGGTGCGAGGAGCTATGAGCTGTGCGTGTCAAAAAGAGGGGATTTTTGTCCTCACATTCCAAACAATAATCTTGGGACTTTAATTTATTTATTTTTTTACAAAAAGTGAAAAAGTGTGCGAGGAAGTTTTCAGTTCTCTCTTCCTCGCAATCTCTCTCTACCACAAACATCCATAGCCCGCAGTGTGAGTCTCGCTTCGCTGCACACACACAGAGCCCCAGCTAAGCACAGACAACCTAAACACAGATCCAATGACACCCACCCAGCTGTCTGTCTGTGTTTGTGGGGCAAACGGTGAGGGATGGTAGGGGTTTGGAAGGGCAGAGACACACGCTACGAACACACACACATCCCAAACACACACTCCCCTTCCCCCACCGTACACACACACTACCACCCTGGGGGGACTGAACAGTGGACAGAAATGCTTGATGGACATGACAGGGCAAGGTCGGACAGGATTGGGCGTTCTGTAACAATAACAGGAAGTCTCCGCCAGGAGGGCAGGACAAGTCCAAGGACTACTTCCTGTGGCATCTGTCCTGAACGTCCACCCCACTCCTTACACCTCCCTTCCTCTCTTGACCCCTCAGGGAGCGAGGTTAGAGGTCAGAGGGTAAATGTGACTGTAGGAGAGGAGCCTCTCCCTTGTTTAGGGGAAGGACACAGACAGACAACAGACGTCCCCTCATGCCCGTGGGAGGAACCAATGGTGAGAGACGTCTGACCCACCCCATGTCCTATCCCTCTATCCAGTCTGGAGGTCTTCCACCAACCACACCCCATCAAAACATCTCTCTCTCTCTCTACTCTCTCTCCATTCTCTGTTCCACTCCCCCTCTCTCTCTCTCCAGTGAGGCTCATTGCCAGTCTGAAAACACAGAGAGACACAGGAAACAACAAGACCGTCCTCTGGGGTGCGATATTATATTTTCCTCTCCTCTCTATGTATCGGAGGCTATAATCATTGTACCAACCTTTCCTTCACTCTCTCTTCCTCTTCCTCACTTACAGTCTTTTCACTCTCTTCCGATCTTCCTCTCCCTGTGTCCGAGGCCACTCTGTCCCCCGGTATTTTGATTGGCCCTGTGCACTGTGTATGCTCATACGCATGTGTGTTAACCGAACACCCATGAGTCCAAACCACAAACCGCCCTCCACAAGTGAACATAGCCAGTTCTCACCTGCTGCCAGATGGTATAGAGATAATGTCACTTATCTTTTAACGGCCCAAATTACATTTTAGAACTCCATTTTGTGACGTCAGACACATTCTGGGGGGGGGGGGGGCATGAGGGCTAGAGGGGGTTTTTAGAAAATAAAGAAGGATATGAGAGAGGGAGAAATAGAGGGAGAGAGGGTGGGGGATAGGAGAAGGAGAGTCGTGCTGCAGACATCCCCAGTCCCCTCTGTTTCCTCTTCCTCTCTCTAGTTACATCCTTACCCCTGACCTCAATTACCCTATCAGCAGGGTCAAAGGTCATTCCGCTCATTAGACACCTGGACATTTGCTGGAAACAAGAGAAGGGCCATAAAGTTGTGTGTGTGTGTGGGTTAGAGTTGATGTTTGGGTATATGAGTGTGCATGAGTTTTTGTTAGAGCATGTGTATGCTCTATGTACATCATATGTGTTAATGCAAATTACATGAGTGTGTTATTGTATGTGATGCTATGGGATGTCCCATTGTTGCTCTGGCAGACTGTGGGTGTCATTCAGCCAGTCGTCTGGGCAAACCTGGGGGGGGGGGTTACCAGTCTAGCTCCGCCTCTATACAGCACACAGGGCAAAGAGGGCTAAATAATTAACATTGTCATGTTGTCTCCTCATGTTGTCTCCTCGTGTGGCAGGTCATGAAATTATAATGAACCCCCCAACGAACCCCTTAACCCACCCTACCCTAGCCCTAGCCCTACTGCACCACTTCACACACTTCACACATATATACACACCCCGGAACCCCTCCCACATTTATGTGACGGTCAAATGCCTGGAGCGGATGGACACCGGCGGAACAGAGGCACCATGGATATTTAACTATTGATGACCCTCCGGAGAAGAATGGGGTCACCGCGAAAGAGAAGGAGTGTGTGTGAGTGTGTGCAGAGGACTGGAAGGAGATAGTGTCAGACTGGGCTGAGTCTCCCAGATGCAAACACTTCTCTAAAAACAAGCTGGAGAGAAAACAAAGAATAACAAATGGAGACTTACGAGAGAGAGAGAGAGAGAGAGAGAGAGAGAGAGAGAGAGAGAGAGAGAGAGAGAGAGAGAGAGAGAGACAGATAGAGAGACAGAGAGAGAGACAGAGAGAGAGAGAGAGAGAGAGAGAGAGACAGAGAGACAGAGAGACAGAGAGACAGAGAGAGAGAGAGACAGAGAGAGAGAGAGAGAGAGAGAGAGACAGAGAGACAGAGAGAGAGTGAGAGAGAGAGAGAGAGAGAGAGAGAGAGAGAGAGAGAGAGAGAGAGAGAGAGAGAGACAGAGAGAGAGAGAGAGAGAGAGAGAGAGAGAGAGAGAGAGAGAGAGAGAGAGAGAGAGAGAGAGAGAGAGAGAGAGAGAGAGAGAGAGAGAGAGAGAGAGACAGAGAGACAGAGAGAGAGAGAGAGAGAGAGAGAGAGAGAGAGAGAGAGAGAGGGAGAGAGAGAGAGACTCAACTCATTCCGAGATGATCCATTTGCCTTCTCTCTGTCCCTGCTGTGTTTCCCTTCAAGCTGATGGCACCACAGGGAGATGTGGCCAAACTCTGCACAAGACATTCTCTCTCTGTCTTTCTATCCATCCCCCTCCCTCCCGCCTTCCGTTTCTCGCTCCGTATGAAGATGTTGACAATTGGTTCCAACTGGCTGCTTTCCACTAGTGGCTTGAAGAGGGGGCCAGGCAGGGCTGAGGTGTGTGTGTGTGTGTGTGTGTGTGTGTGTGTGTGTGTGTGTGTGTGTGTGTGTGTGTGTGTGTGTGTGTGTGTGTGTGTGTGTGTGTGTGTGTGTGTGTGTGTGTGTGTGTGTGTGTGTGTGTGTGTGTGTGTGTGTGTCTACATGAGGAGTGCTGAGGTACTCCTTTGAAATGGTCTCCCACCCCTTCACACAGTTGTTTTTGTCAATGTCTCCCACTCTGCCCCACTTCCCTCATTTCTCTCTCATCACACTGCAAGTGTGTGCGTGGGTTAGTGTGTGTGTGCTAGGTGTATGTGTGTCTACATGCCTGTGTGTGTGTGTGTCTATGTGCTTGAGTGTGTAGACATGCCTGCGTATATGTTTGTGTGTGTGTGTGTCTACGTGCCTGCGTAAATGCGTGTGTTTCTACATTTGAGTGTGTGTGTGTTTGACACAGCTAGCGTGTGTGACTGACAGTAACAGGCTGTAACTGCAGTGTGGGCTGTTTTTCTCCCAGGTCACAGAGTGGCAGATTTAGCACAGTAAGACAATGCATTTCTGCAAAACACACCATGTCTGTTTATTATTTGGGCTAATGTGATTCCCCCATTCAGGAACAATGTGTGTTTGTGTATGCGAATGCATGTGTGTATGTCTTTATGAGTGCATGTGTGTATGTGTATGTGAGAGAGCTGTGTCAAGTAACGATGTGCATGTGTGAGTAGCATGATGCCTATTTAATAAATCACACATGCTCCAACAATAAACGCTCACAGAGGAAGAGGAATAGCAATTTGGCAAAAATGGAACTCTATGCTATGATGCCATTTCAGTCAAAATCATAGACATGGGGTGTATTTACTAGGAACTAAACTGAAGCAAACAGGCTGAAAAGGGGAGGGAGCCAACTGAATTTGTCCAATAAGAATTGCTTCGTTTCGTTTTTCTGTTTGCTACGGCGTGCACTAATGAATAAGGCCCTGGTGTTACTTGCATGATTCTTCAGATCCACTTTATGAGAACTGCTGATGTTTCCAACCTTCTGTCGCTCACTACGGAACAATGACTAGAAACCTCCAGCTGCTGTTTCCATGTGCCGGCACCCTGCTCCCACACATACTTTGACGCACACACACACGCACACACACACACACACACACACACACACACACACACACACACACACACACACACACACACACACACACACACACACACACACACACACACACACACACACACACACACACACACACACACACACACACACACACACACACACACACACACACACACACACACACACACACACACACACACACACACATACAGCTCTGGAAAAAATTACAAGACATACTGCAAAATGATCCGTTTCTCTGGTTTTACCATTTATAGGTGCAGTTGAAGTCGGAAGTTTACCTACACCTTAGCCAAATACATTTAAACTCAGTTTTCCACAATTCCTGGAAATGTAATCCTAGTAAAAAATTCCATGTCTTAGGTCAGTTAGGATCACCACTTTATTTCAAGAATGTGAAATGTCAGAATAATAATAGAGAGAATGGGTCAGAAGTGGGTCAGAAGTTTACATATATTTGGCAGTATTGCCTTTAAATGGTTTAACTTGGGGAAAACATTTTGGGTAGCCTTCCACAAGCTTCCCACAATAAGTTGGATGAATTTTGGCCCATTCCTCCTGACAGAGCTTGTGTAACGGAGTCAGGTTTGTAGGCCTCCTTGCTTGCACACGCTTTTCAGTTCTGCCCACTCATTTTCTATAGGTTTGAGGTCAGGGCTTTGTGATGGCCACTCCAATACCTTGACTTTGTTGTCCTTAAGCCATTTTGCCACAACTTTGGAAGTGTGCTTGGGGTCATTGTCCATTTGGAAGACCCATTTGTGACCAAGCTTTAACTTCCTGACTGATGTCTTGAGATGTTGCTTCAATATATCCACATATTTTTCCCTCCTCATGATCCCATCTATTTTTTGAAGTGCATCAGTCCCTCCTGCAGCAAATAACCCCCACAACATGATGCTGCCACCCCCGTGCTGCATGGTTGGGATGGTGTTCTTTGGCTTGAAAGCCTCCCCCTTTTTCCTCCAAAACAAAATTATGTTCATTATGGCCAAACATTTCTATTTTTGTTTCATCAGACCAGAGGACATTTCTCCAAAAAGTGCAATCTTTGTCCCCATGTGCAGATGCAAACAGTAGTCTGGCTTTTTTATGGCGGTTTTGGAGCAGTTGCTTCTTCCTTGCTGAGCGGCCTTTCAGGTTAGGTTGATATAGGACTCATTTTACTGTGGATATAGATACTTTTGTACCTGTTCCTCCAGCATCTTCACAAGGGCCTTTGCTGTTGTTCTGGGATTGATTTGCACATTTCGCACCAAAGTACATTCATCTCTAGGAGACAGAACGCGTCTCCTTCCTGAGCGGTATGACGACTGTGGTGTTTATACTTGCGTACTATTGTTTGTACAGATGAACATGGTACCTTTAGGCGTTTCGAAATTGCTCCCAAGGATGAACCAGACTTTCTGAGGTCTTTCCCATGATGTCAAGCAAAGAGGCACTGACTTTGAAGGTAGGCCTGGAAATACATCCACAGGTATACCTCCAATTGACTCAAATGATGTCAATTAGCCAATCAGAGGCTTCTAAAGCCATGACATAATTTTTTGGAATTTTCCAAGCTCTTTAAAGGCACAGTCAACTTAGTGTATGTTCTGACCCACTGGAATTGTGATATAGTGAATTATAAGTGAAATAATCTGTCTGTAAACAATTTTTGGAAAAATTACTTGTGTCTTGCACAAAGTAGATGTCCAAACCAACTTGCCAAAATGATAGTTTGTTATCAAGAAATGTGTGGAGTGGTTAAAAAACTAGTTTTAATGACTCCAATCTAAGTGTATGTATACTTCCTCTTCATTTTTTCCAGAGCTGTATAGGCACACATCCTCACACACGCACACACTTCGGCACATAAATAAATACACACGCAGACATGCACAGATTCATAGACAAACACATCCTGCAAACACACACACACACTCAGCAGACGGACAGGAAGTCCCAATCCCTTTACTCATACTGTAGTTGACTTATACCTGACTACATATCACCAGTGTGACATGCGCGCACACACACACACACACACACACACACACACACACACACACACACACACACACACACACACACACACACACACACACACACACACACACACACACACACACACACACACACACACACACACACACACACACACACACACCCATTACCAGCCCATTCGTTTAGCTAGAAACTAACTGTTAAATGACAATCAGAAGGGCAAATGTCCTTTCATTGCCATGCCCCCCATCGTGTTCCCTGGTTTAAACACTTAAAGGATCTCTAAGGGCTTAGGGCCAGGCTAACTCTAACTCGGACTCTGTGTGTCTGTCAGACGCCGCCATTGTTGGATTAACTGTCACGGAACATACATATGGACAGAGGACGTTCTATCTTGCACGGCTCCAGATAACCCCTGGTCAAAACTCATCACCAGTCCCAGACACCCCGTTCTGAGGTCAGTGGTGGTGTGTGTGTGTGTGTGTGTGTGTGTGTGTGTGTGTGTGTGTGTGTGTGTGTGTGTGTGTGGGGGGGGGGGGGGGTCCAGCTGTTGGGTGTTTTTTATTTAATTCTAAATCCATTTGCTCAAATAATCGCCTCACAGACATTGTATGCCCCCCACTGTCACCCAAAGCTGAAACAGACAAAGAGGCGCCCCAAAGGGAGAAAGGAAGTTGGGATAAAAAAGCTGATGACTCTCCCTCTATGAGGCTGCTGTTGTCCACAGTGGCTTTAACATAAACTCAGGGAAAAAAGAAACGTCCCTTTTTCAGGACCCTGTCATTCAAAGATCATTCGTTAAAATCCAAATAACTTCACACATCTTCATTGTAAAGGGTTTAAACACTGTTTCCCATGCTTGTTCAATGAACCATAAACAATTAATTAACAGGAACCTGTGGAAAAGTCGTTAAGACACTAACAGCTTACAGATGGTAGGCAATTAAGGTCACAGTTCTGAAAACTTAGGACACTAAAGAGGCCTTTCTACGGACTAAACACCAAAAGAAAGATGCACAGGGTCCCTGCACATCTGCGTGAACGTGCCTTAGGCATGCTGCAAGGAGGCATGAGGACTGCAGATGTGGCCAGGGCAAGAAATTGCAATGTCCATACTGCGAGACACCTAAGACAGCGCTACAGGGAGACAGGACGGACAGCTGATCGTCCTCGCAGTGGCAGACCACATGTAACAACACCTGCACAGGATCGCTACATCCGAACATCACACCTGCGGGACAGGTACAGGATGGCAACAACAACTGCCTGTGTTACACCAGGAACGCACAATCCCTCCATCAGGGCTCAGACTGTCCGCAATAGGCTGAGAGAGCCTGGAATGAGGGCTTGTATGTTATGCAGGTGAATGAGGACCCAAAAGCGACTTGGCGAAAACAGAGTCTTTATTCCAGTAAAGGAAATATGCAATACTCCTAGACAAATCGGAGCGGTAAACAAAGCATAAAAAACAATTCCACTCGTAATGACGAGGACAGACTGGAGACTCGACCATAAACTGTAGGTTGCCTCGGGAAGGCACTGACCGTAGCAGACTCAGACACCTGCTCACCACGCAGCATCTGAGGGAAACACGACACGACAGGGCGAGACAAAGACACAGCACGGTGAACAATATACAAGGATCCGACAGGACAGAAACGGAAAACAAGGGGAGAAATAGGGACTCTAATCAGAGGAAAAGATAGGGAACAGGTGTGGAAAGACTAAATGATTGATTAGGGGAATAGGAACAGCTGGGAGCAGGAACGGAACGATAGAGAGAAGAGAGAGAGGGAGGGAGAGAGAAAAAAGGGAACGAACCTAAAAAGACCAGCAGGAGGAAAACGAACAGAAGGGAAAGCAAAATGACAAGACAATATAAGACAAAACATGACAGTACCCCCCCACTCACCGAGCGCCTCCTGGCGCACTCGAGGAGGAATCCTGGCGGCAACGGAGGAAATCATCAATCAGCGAACGGTCCAGCATGTCCCGAGACGGAACCCAACTCCTCTCCTCAGGACCGTAACCCTCCCAATCCACTAAGTATTGGTGACCCCGTCCCCGAGAATGCATGTCCATGATCCTACGTACCTTGTAAATAGGTGCGCTCTCGACAAGGACGGGAGGGGGGGAGGGAAGACGAACGGGGGTGCGAAGAAAGGGCTTGACACAGGAGACATGGAAGACAGGATGGACGCGACGAAGATGTCGCGGAAGAAGCAGTCGCACAGCGACAGGATTGACGACCTGGGAGACACGGAACGGACCAATGAACCGCGGAGTCAACTTACGAGAAGCTGTCGTAAGAGGAAGGTTGCGAGTGGAAAGCCACACTCTCTGGCCGCAACAATACCTAGGACTCATAATCCTACGTTTATTGGCGGCTCTCACAGTCTGTGCCCTGTAACGGCAAAGTGCAGACCTCACCCTCCTCCAGGTGCGCTCACAACGTTGGACAAACGCTTGAGCGGAGGGAACGCTGGACTCGGCAAGCTGGGATGAGAACAGAGGAGGCTGGTAACCCAGACTACTCTGAAACGGAGATAACCCGGTAGCAGACGAAGGAAGCGAGTTGTGAGCGTATTCTGCCCAGGGAAGCTGTTCTGCCCAAGACGCAGGGTTTCTAAAAGAAAGGCTGCGTAGTATGCGACCAATCGTCTGATTGGCCCTCTCTGCTTGACCGTTAGACTGGGGATGAAACCCGGAAGAGAGACTGACGGACGCACCAATCAAACGACAGAACTCCCTCCAAAACTGTGACGTGAATTGCGGGCCTCTGTCTGAAACGGCGTCTAACGGGAGGCCATGAATTCTGAACACATTCTCGATGATGATTTGTGCCGTCTCCTTAGCGGAAGGAAGTTTAGCGAGGGGAATGAAATGTGCCGCCTTAGAGAACCTATCGACAACCGTAAGAATCACAGTCTTCCCCGCAGACAAAGGCAGACCGGTAATGAAGTCTAGGGCGATGTGAGACCATGGTCGAGAAGGAATGGGAAGAGGTCTGAGACGACCGGCAGGAGTTAGTCTGCGCGCAGTCCGAACAAGCAGCCACGAAACGGCGCGTGTCACGCTCCTGAGTAGGCCACCAAAAGCGCTGGCGAATAGAAGCAAGAGTACCTCGAACGCCGGGATGACCAGCTAACTTGGCAGAGTGAGCCCACTGAAGAACAGCCAGACGAGTAGAAACAGGAACGAAAAGAAGGTTACTAGGACAAGCGCGCGGTGACGCAGTGTGCGTGAGTGCTTGCTTAACCTGTCTTTCAATTCCCCAGACTGTCAACCCGACAACACGCCCATAAGGAAGAATCCCCCTCGGGATCAGTAGAAGCCACAGAAGAACTAAAAAGACGGGATAAGGCATCAGGCTTGGTGTTCTTACTACCCGGACGGTAAGAAATCACAAACTCGAAACGAGCGAAAAACAACGCCCAACGAGCTTGACGAGCATTAAGTCGTTTGGCAGAACGGATGTACTCAAGGTTCTTATGGTCTGTCCAAACGACAAAAGGAATGGTCGCCCCCTCCAACCACTGTCGCCATTCGCCTAGGGCTAAGCGGATGGCGAGCAGTTTGCGGTTACCCACATCATAGTTGCGTTCAGATGGCGACAGGCGATGAGAAAAATAAGCGCAAGGATGAACCTTATCGTCAGACTGGAAGCGCTGGGATAGAATGGCTCCCACGCCTACCTCAGAAGCGTCAACCTCGACAATGAATTGTCTAGTGACGTCAGGAGTAACGAGGATAGGAGCGGACGTAAAACGTTCTTTTAGAAGATAAAAAGCTCCCTGGGCGGAACCGGACCACTTAAAACACGTCTTGACAGAAGTAAGAGCTGTGAGAGGGGCAGCAACTTGACCGAAATTACGAATGAAACGCCGATAGAAATTAGCGAAACCTAGAAAGCGCTGCAACTCGACACGTGACCTTGGAACGGGCCACTCACTGACAGCTTGGACCTTAGCGGAATCCATCTGAATGCCTTCAGCGGAAATAACAGAACCGAGAAAAGTAACGGAGGAGACATGAAAAGAGCACTTCTCAGCCTTCACGTAGAGACAATTCTCTAAAAGGCGCTGGAGTACACGTCGAACGTGCTGAACATGAATCTCGAGTGACGGTGAAAAAATCAGGATATCGTCAAGGTAGACAAAAACAAAGATGTTCAGCATGTCTCTCAGAACATCATTAACTAATGCCTGAAAAACAGCTGGCGCATTGGCGAGACCAAACGGCAGAACCCGGTACTCAAAATGCCCTAACGGAGTGTTAAACACCGTTTTCCACTCGTCCCCCTCTCTGATGCGCACGAGATGGTAAGCGTTACGAAGGTCCAACTTAGTAAAGCACCTGGCTCCCTGCAGAATCTCGAAGGCTGATGACATAAGGGGAAGCGGATAACGATTCTTAACCGTTATGTCATTCAGCCCTCGATAATCCACGCAGGGGCGCAGAGTACCGTCCTTCTTCTTAACAAAAAAACCCCGCCCCGGCCGGAGAGGAAGAAGGCACTACGGTACCGGCGTCAAGAGACACAGACAAATAATCCTCGAGAGCCTTACGTTCGGGAGCCGACAGAGAGTATAGTCTACCCCGGAGGAGTGGTCCCCGGAAGGAGATCAATACTACAATCATACGACCGGTGAGGAGGAAGGGAGTTGGCTCGGGACCGACTGAAGACCGTGCGCAGATCATGATATTCCTCCGGCACTCCTGTCAAATCGCCAGGTTCCTCCTGAGAAGTGGGGACAGAAGAAACGGGAGGGATAGCAGACATTAAACACTTCACATGACAAGAAACGTTCCAGGATAGGATAGAATTACTAGACCAATTAATAGAAGGATTATGACATACTAGCCAGGGATGACCCAAAACAACAGGTGTAAAAGGTGAACGAAAAATCAAAAAAGAAATAGTCTCACTGTGGTTACCAGATACTGTGAGGGTTAAAGGTAGTGTCTCATATCGGATACTGGGGAGATGACTACCATCTAAGGCGAACATGGGCGTAGGCTTGTCTAACTGTCTGAAAGGAATGTCATGTTTCCGAGCCCATGCTTCGTCCATAAAACAACCCTCAGCCCCAGAGTCTATCAAGGCACTGCATGTAGCACCCGAACCGGTCCAGCGTAGATGGACCGACATAGTAGTACAGGATCTAGATGGAGAGACCTGAGTAGTAGCGCTCACCAGTAGCCCTCCACTTACTGATGAGCTCTGGCTTTTACTGGACATGAATTGACAAAATGTCCAGCAAGTCCGCAATAGAGGCACAGGCGGTTGGTGATCCTCCGTTCCCTCTCCTTAGTCGAGATGCGAATACCTCCCAGCTGCATGGGCTCAGTCTCTGAGCCAGAGGAGGGAGATGGTTGCGATGCGGAGCAGGGAAACACCGTTAACGCGAGCTCTCTTCCACGAGCTTGGTGACGAAGATCTACCCGTCGTTCAATGCGGATGGCGAGAGCAATCAAAGAGTCCACACTGGAAGGAACCTCCCGGGAGAGAATCTCATCTTTAACCACTGCGTGGAGTCCCTCCAAAAAACGAGCGAGCAGCGCCGGCTCGTTCCAGTCACTAGAGGCAGCAAGAGTGCGAAACTCTATAGAGTAATCCGTTATGGATCGATCACCTTGGCATAGGAAGCCAGGGCCCTAGAAGCCTCCTACCAAAAACTGAACGGTCAAAAACCCGAATCATCTCCTCTTTAAAGTTCTGGTAATTGTTAGAACAATCAGCCCTTGCCTCCCAGATAGCTGTGCCCCACTCTCGAGCCCGGCCAGTAAGGAGTGAAATGACGTAAGCAACCCGAGCTCTCTCTCTAGAGTATGTGTTGGGTTGGAGAGAGAACACAATATCACACTGGGTGAGAAAGGAGCGGCACTCCGTGGGCTGCCCGGAGTAACAAGGTGGGTTATTAACCCTAGGTTCCGGAGGCTCGGCTGACCAGGAAGTAACAGGTGGCACGAGACGAAGACTCTGGAACTGTCCAGAGAGGTCGGAAACCTGAGCGGCCAGGTTCTCCACGGCATGACGAGCAGCAGACAATTCCTGCTCGTGTCTGCCGAGCATGGCTCCTTGGATCTCGACGGCAGTGTTACGAGCGTCTGTAGTCGCTGGGTCCATTCTTTGGTCGGATCCTTCTGTTATGCAGGTGAATGAGGACCCAAAAGCGACTTGGCGAAAACAGAGTCTTTATTCCAGTAAAGGAAATATGCAATACTCTAGACAAATCGGAGCGGTAAACAAAGCATAAAAAACAATTCCACTCGTAATGACGAGGACAGACTGGAGACTCGACCATAAACTGTAGGTTGCCTCGGGAAGGCACTGACCGTAGCAGACTCAGACACCTGCTCACCACGCAGCATCTGAGGGAAACACGACACGACAGGGCGAGACAAAGACACAGCACGGTGAACAATATACAAGGATCCGACAGGACAGAAACGGAAAACAAGGGGAGAAATAGGGACTCTAATCAGAGGAAAAGATAGGGAACAGGTGTGGAAAGACTAAATGATTGATTAGGGGAATAGGAACAGCTGGGAGCAGGAACGGAACGATAGAGAGAAGAGAGAGAGGGAGGGAGAGAGAAAAAAAGGGAACAAACCTAAAAAGACCAGCAGGAGGAAAACGAACAGAAGGGAAAGCAAAATGACAAGACAATATAAGACAAAACATGACATTGTAGGCCTGTTGTAAGGCAGGTCCTCACCAGGCATCACCGGCAACAACGTCGCCTATGGGCACAAACCCACCGTCGTTGGACCAGACAGGACTGGCAAAAAGTGTGCTTCACTGACGAGTCGCGGTTTTGTCTCACCAGGGGTGATGGTCGGATTCGCGTTCATCGTCAAAGGAATGAGCGTTACACAGAGGCCTGTACTCTGGAGATCGATTTGGAGGTGGAGGGTCCGTCATGGTCTGGGGCGGTGTGTCACAGCATCATCGGACTGAGCTTGTTGTCATTGCAGGCAATCTCAACGCTGTGCGATACAGGGAAGACATCCTCCTCCTTTCTGCAGGCTCATCCTGACCTGACCCTCCAATATGACAATGCCACCAGCCATACTGCTCGTTCTGTGCGTGATTTCCTGCAAGACAGGAACATCAGTGTTCTGCCATGGCCAGCGAAGAGCCCAGATCTCAATCCCATTAAACATGTTTGGGACCTGTTGGATCGGAGTGCGAGGGCTAGGGCCATTCCCCACCAGAAATGTCTGGGAACTTGCAGGTGCCTTGGTGGAAGAGTGGGGTAACATCTAACAGCAAAAACTGGCACATCTGGTGCAGTCCATGAGGAGGAGATGCATTGCAGTACTTAATGCAGCGGGTGGCTGACTGTTACTTTTGATTTTGACACCCACTTTGTTCAGGGACACATCATTCCATTTCTGTTAGTCACATGTCTGTGGAACTCACTCAGTTTATGTCTCAGTTGTTGAATCTTATGTTCGTACAAATATTAACACGTTAAGTTTGCTGAAAATAAACGCAGTTGACAGTGAGGACGTTTCTTTTTTTGCTGAGTTTACATATCTGGGTCAAAGTTCACATTTACATTGAGTATGAGTACTATATTCGTACCTTATCCCATTGACAAACACAAACAAACTCAAGCACGCACGGACACACACACCTCTTCCACACTCCAGCTGTGTTTACAACCACTGGTGTGTGTTTGTGTGTGTGTGTGGATGATGAATTGCAGAGATAGATAAGGGCACACAGAGGACTCTATTGTTCATGTTTGGCAGGTTCCTCCCTCCTTCTTTCCATCTCTCCCTCCTTCCCTCCTTTCTCAATCTATTAGGAAGACACTTCATGGGATAGAGACATGACTCATGTCAACACACATTCCCAACAGGAATCTCAAAATAATTCCCAGTCATTCCCACACTATCATCGGAAGAGCACCAACAGAGCAGCTCTCCTGGCCTTGATAACTGGGATATATATAGACAAATTAAGAACATTTTAATCTAGTATTAGTCTGTATATTTGAATAAAACAGCCCCAATACAACAGCTTCAATACCTCCTCGCTTAGGGCCAAACTACTCCCATTTAAACTCCCAGTTTAAATGGTTGAGTCAATCACACAAGCTTAATAGAGATTCGTCTTGGGAGCAGTGTACTTTTGTATTACCTGACCCATGTGGGAATTACATTACATTTACATTTGAGCAATTTAAATGTCTGGATAGGACATGCTTATCCAGAGCAAATGGAACCAGCTAGTCTCCCAGAGGGAAAAACTGTTAGAAATGACGTCATCACAACCAATTTCACATTCCTTACGACGTCATTACAACCAATTTCACATTCCTTACGACGTTGTTTCAACCAATTCACATTCCTTACGACGTTGTTTCAACCAATTTCACATTCCTTACGACGTTGTTTCAACCAATTTCACATTCCTTACGACGTTGTTTCAACCGGTTTTGCCAGCTAGGCTGCAGTTGAAAAACCGGATATACAACCAACTTTGACTTTGAGAACTGGGTTCCACATTGGAGTTCTAGGTTTCACATTTGGGTTCTAGGTTCCAGGTGCTACATTGGGGTTTTAGATTACCTTGTGATTCTTGCCGTAGCGATAGGTCATCCAGTCCTCTCCATTGGTGCTGACCTCCAGCTTGAAGGTGGACACGTAGTAGGACTTCTGCGTCTCCTTGGAGACTGCTCCCTGGGTGGCGATGCCTGTCAGCACCTTGAGGAAGTGGAGGTCCACCTGGGAGGGAGGGAGGGAGGAAGGGAGGAGAGAGAGAGAGAGAGAGAGAGAGAGAGAGAGAGAGAGAGGTAGAAGGGGGAAAAGAGGGGCAGAGATTGAAATAATGAGATACATTTCAGAAGAAGCGCAAGGTACATTTCCATTTATTACAAATAGATGACAATAAAGTATCTATTTATTTGATTCAACTTTATTCTATTCTACCTTCCTCCATTTTCCCAGGCACAGAGAGAGAACGAGAGACGTAAGTAGGTAAGGTTATTGGGACATAGAGATATGAAGGAACTATGCAGATCCTGCACTCCTTTAAGTCATATACCCCCATAGATAGGTCTAGACATCACTGTCATGTTAATAGCTATGTCCATCTGTCACAAAGACAAAGACAGTGGGGAGTGCTGCCAGGCCCTATGAGGCTGCTGTTGGGGAGGAAGAGCGGCATAAGGGAGAGGAGGTAAAAATCAATGGCACTCTCTTCCACTGCCAACAGCGCATTCCTGAGTAGCAAAATAATCTATCAAGTGACAGATAGCATCCTGCATCCGCTCCGCACACTGAATATTATCAAAACAGTGTTTGATTGTTTGTGTGTGTGGTGGGGGAGGGTGTGTGTGTGTGTGTATCTCTGTCTCCCTCTCTCCCTCTCTTTCTCTCTCGCTATGTCTCTTTTTGACTGTCTAACCTGGATGTACTCCTTGGGGCTGTCCTCGCTGGGAGTCCAGGCGTTGTCGATGTTGTTGAGCCTGGCCTGGCGAGGGGACCAGCGGCCGTCGTAGAACGAGGACGAGGCTGAGATCTGGTCGTCCGAAATCTTTCCTGACTCCAGACCAAACGCTGTACTGCAGTGGAACGCTGTGGAGAGGGGGGTGGTTAGAGGGGAATTGAGAGAAAAGGGCCAGGTGAGGGAGGATGTGGTTATGAGACAGGGAGTTTGGGGGAAAGAGGGGGACCAGAGTTAGAGGGGGAGAGACCAGAGGGGGAGAGAGAGAGAGGTTGGGGAGAGGGAAAGAAAGAGAGAGAAGAGGGAGTGAAAGGGAGATCAAGAGAGGTAGAGATAGAACGTGACTATGCAGACTATAGGACACATATAGAATGGTAAAGGGAGAAAGAGATGGAAGGAGAGAGAGAGAGAGAGAGAGAGAGAGAGAGAGAGAGAGAGAGAGAGAGAGAGAGAGAGAGAGAGAGAGAGAGAGAGAGAGAGAGAGAGAGAGAGAGAGAGAGAGAGAGAAAAGAAAGGGACATAGAATGCGAGAACAGGAGAATGAGAAAACGAGAGACAGACGGACGGACAGAGTCAGAGGGGTTGGGCTACTTACTGTCACTGACTTCTTTGTGCGTCATGTTGTAGCGGGCTGAGAAGCCGTCTTTGGCCACAGCCATGTCCGTGTGGAAGGACAGAGACAGTAGACCAGACGACGACTTGATCTCAGGAGGAATCTTAGTACCACAGTAACGGCCAATCAGAGGGCCCACTAGAAACCCAGACAGACACAAATAGTTAGGAGGGATCTTCATGCAACATATATAGTATGTTTTCAGTGTTTGACAAAAACTGAAGAAAATACCTGTTAGACCTTTTAATGTATCTATTTCATCAAATAAAATAGAAACTTGCACGTTTTTTCGATATCATCACACACCTGCAAAAAAAGCAAACTCGGATGTGTTTCCTATCTTTTATATATTTATTTCGGGATGTAACATGTTTTATGAGCATCAGTGTATTTTATGGAATGTGAGCATCTCCATTGAAAGTGCTTTTAAATCCAGAAATAGGCTTAAACTGGAGTAAGCAACTAATGAAAACGTTGAAGGTCTGTGTCTCAGCATGAGACTCTCCCTCTCGTGTGGTTTAGGCTGGGATTAAGACCCACTGTGGGGGCAGACTTTAGATTATACACTGCTGTCACCCAATCTTCTCAATCCCACCCAATCCCACCCAATCCCACCCAGCTCCCCAGGATTACAGACAATGTTCCTAAAGATTCCCCAAATCAGTTTTCCATTCATTTCCTTCAGATCTAAAGACTCTTCAGTGTTTCGACTAATGTGATTGATGGGGTTGGGCTCAATTCCATTTCAATTCAGTCAATCAAGGAAGTCATTTGACGTTCTTCATTCAAGTAATGAAAAATCCCTTGCTCCAAAAAAAAACTATTCTTAAATTGGAATTTCAATGCATTTCAATGAATATTGTCTCTCTTCTCTGAGCCCAATACTTTAGTTTGTATTATGTATAGTTTTAGTCTGTAAATGTAATGTAATTCCCACATGGGTTAGGTAATACAAAAGTACACTGCTCTCAAGACCAGTCTCTATTAAGCTTGTGTGATTGACCCAACCACTTAAACCACATTGAAAAGGGGAGTCGTTTGGCCCTAAGCGAGGAGGTATTGAAACTGTTGTATTGGGGCCGCCATTTCAAGTTTAAAATATTTGAGCAAGTGAGAGTCAAAATTCTCCTCTCTACTAACCGAACATCATCTTGCTCCCAGCCCCAGCGGTAGATACGAAGCTCTTTGATGACCGCTCTCCAGAGCTTTCTCCCACCAGTGTTCCCCTTCCCTTCCTTTCCCGATCTCTCCTGATACCACTAGCATGTAGCTATGGTGCATTATGTAACTCTGCCCACAGGCGCCTCACCGCCACGGCAACCGATACCCCTCATGCACTGCACTCTCACTCTCGCTTCAGTGTGAAGTTTCCCCTAGGTACAGATCTAGGATTAGCTTCCCCTCCCCCAATGCTAACCTTAACTACTTGTGAGAAAAATGCAAAACTGACCCAAGAACAGCATCTAGGGGCAACTTCACCATACTCCCTATTCCCAAACAGAAAGAAAGTGCTGTGTGATAAAGGGCAGATTGAAGCGAGGGGGAAGTGGGGCAAAGTAGGCGTGATGAAGTGGATGAATGGGAAACAGGTCATGGGAAAGTCCTGGGAGGTGTAGAATGGCTAATGCAGGAATGGGCTAGTTCCGGGATTGTTATTGAGACAAAGGCTGCAGGAAAAGCTTCATTGAGGTATTGTAGATGACGTGTGTGTGTATGTGTGTGTGTTTGTGTTCAAATACATGCAGGTACCTCATATAGTGTGTATGTGTGTGTGTGTGTATGAAAGTGTATGTGTGAATGCGTGTGTAGACATGTGTGCGTGTATGTGTCTGGTAAGCACTCACCCTGGGGCAGCCCGTCCCACACGTCCAGCCAGTCGTACTTGCAGTCTCCCTCTCCTGACAGCAGGGGATCGTTCTCCAGGTCGAAGGTCAAGAAGGTCAGGGTCACGTCCATGTGGGGCGGAGTTATGATGATGTAAGAACATTCCAGGTTGTGGGGGTACTTGTCAGGGAAGCCGGGGGACTCGATCATTCCGGAAGGACTGGTGAAATTCCGGAAACAGAATTCCGATCCTATGGAGAACACAGACATGAGCAATTTACCACAGAAAAGCAATCATATTTTTTACTAGTAGGTTTTTTTTTTAAAGAAAATACATTTGTCTCTGCAAGACAGCGATAATAGAATCCAGTTGCAGTTCATTGTGTAACACACATTCACATACACACGCATGCACGCACTCTCTCACACACACAGAGTGTCAGGCACCCTAGTGGTTATTAAGAGTGTTGGGAAAGTAACCGAAAAGGTCGCTGGTTCCGAGCTGACTAGGTGAAAGATCTTTCAATGTGTCCTTGAACAAGATACTTAACCCTAATTGCTTCAGGATCGCCGTCAATAGTGTCAGATCCCTGGCTATGACTCCACTCTCCGAGGGTGTCTCAGGGAGAGTCGGGATAGAAAAAATGTTTTAAACACATTTCCATTTCACACCTCACACTCGTACAGGTTACCCTTCTTGTACATGCAGCGAAACAGTACAAATATAAGCAACCCCATTTGACCTTTGACACACACACGCCTCATCATAAACCTCATAACCGTCACCACAACCCACAGCCCAGGAAGCTCTGCATTTACTCCCTTGCTTAAAAAAAAAAGAGAGAAGAGAAAAACACATGCCAAAACAAACGAGAGTAAAGCTCGGTAAGCGGCCCGGCGTGTCTGCAGCTCATTAGCTATGCAGATTTATACGCCCTGGGCGGCTGACCTCGAGCTCTCCGACAGATGTGCCTCCCATATAAACTTCCCCCTGAGTTACTGAGTGTTTATGGACGTGCTCATTAATGATTTGTGATGTGCATGTCTCTCTCGCTCTCTCATTTATTCGAAGCACGGATCATATATACCTGCACCTTACAATCCCCAAACTCTCTGTATTCCCACCTCTCACCCTCTCGCTCTGTCTCTCTCTCTCTCTCTTGTTATTCAAAACATTGCTGGGTCACACACGTATACGCATACTTACAACACGCAAGCTGTGAATACACAGACAAGCTCTACCAGCAGCACATAGCAATGATTCTGTGAGGGGCAGGGCATACAGAAAGAGCAGCAAGGAGCAAGAGGCAGGGAAAGGAATACAATGGGATAAGCAACAACAAACAGACTCTACACATTTTGGTGACTCCTAAAGCAAAGCCCCCCCCCCAGGTCGGATTTGACCTTGTGTGACCGTACTTCAACCACATCACAACAACCATCACCACGTGTAGTGTTTGAATGTTCTCACTATGTGTCTCCAAAGGCCTTTGTGTGTGTGTGTGTGTGTGTGTGTGTGTGTGTGTGTGTGTGTGTGTGTGTGTGTGTGTGTGTGTGTGTGTGTGTGTGTGTGTGTGTGCGTGCGTGCGTGCGTGCGTGCGTGTGTGTGTGTGTGTGCGTGCGCGCGCATGTGTGTTGTCCATCCGTGCATGTGTGTGTGTGTACATGTATGTGTGCGTGTGTGTGTCTCCTGTGCCTCCATTGGTCAGTCAGACCCTCTCGTTTAACGAGTAGAGACAAGGCCAGTGTGATGCCTGCCTCAACCTGTCACTATGCCGACACACTTTTATAGACCTCATGGAGATGGGGACTGCTGCCTTTCACCGCAGGAAGAGAGGAAACACACACTCACAAACAACAGACAAGTCCAGGTGAAAGCTCATTTTTTTTTAAACAAATGTTTTTTTACACAATTTCATGGTATCCAATTGGTAGTTACAGTCTTGTCTCATCGCTGCAACTCCCGTACCGACTCGGGATAGGCGAAAGTCGAGAGCCATGCGCCCTCCGAAACACAACCCAACCTAGCCGCACTGCTTCTTGACACAATGCACATCCAACCCAGAAGCCAGCCGCACCAATGTGTCAGAGGAAACACCGTACACCTGGCGACCTGGTCAGTGTGCACTGTGCCCGGTCCGCCACAGGAGTCTTGAGTGCGTGATGAGACAAGGACATCCCTACCGGCCAAACCCTCCCTAACCCAGAAAATTGGGCCTCCCGGTCGCGGCCAGCTGCGACAGAGCCTAGACCACTGCGCCACCTGGGAGGCTACTACAGCTCATTTACTGCCCCTCACTGAATAGGGAATGCTGTGTGTGTGTTTGTGTAGAAGAACATGCGTGACACTATGAAAGTGTGCCAGTGTGTGTGATTGAATGAAAACGCATACTGCATTCTACATAGGTTGTGGTTTATGATAGACAGGGTATGTGTTTGTGAATGAAAGTGTGCCTCGGTGTGTGTGTGTGTTTGTGTGGTAAGCTTCAGCATGTTGTGTGAGACACACTGGCCCACTTGCCCTGTTATCCTCAATACTGGGTCAGGGTGCACTAGACTGTTACCCAGGCAGAAGAAAGAGGGCTTCAATCACACCATTGCATGTCTATACTAGCCCAGTGTGTGTTACCACCCGTCACATCGTCACATGCCAGATATGTGTGTGGCGTGTGTGTGAGAGATGGTGTGTATGCATGAGTACTCTCCCTTTTGTTAGTCCTTATTAGTTCAAGTATATGAACATTCCAAAAACAAGACCCTCATGCACACACACACACACACACACACACACACACACACACACACACACACACACACACACACACACACACACACACACACACACACACACACACACACACACACACACACACACACACACACACACACACACGTCTGGCACAGCAGCCACTCGCCTGGCTTGCACATTTCACCACGAGCAGCCATTTGGCAAGAGCTGTCTGCCGGCGGGGGGGGGGGTTGAGGAGGGGGGAGTGGGTGAGTTGCTGGGTAGAAACGCGTCGGCGCTTTCCGCTCGAGTGCCTGACGGAGTAGTCTCTGCCCATGTTGTGTCAGGGAATCCCCCCTCCCTCCCACGCTCCATTCCTTCACCCCCCCCATCCCTAGGAGGGATGCGCAGTCTGTTCATTCGCCCTCTTCCCGCTCCTCCTTTTTTCGTCTTCCTCTCCCACTCCTCATGCACCTCATGCTGTGAGAGTTCACCTCCACATTTGCGCCCGTCTGTTGCACATTACAACCTCTTTAACACTCTCTTCCTCTCGCTCTCCATCTTTCTCTCTCTCCGTCTCACAGCCTACTCTCGCTGGAGTCAACTCAAGGGTTTCACGGAAATACAATTGAGGCGTGTGTGTTGTTTGTGTGTGTCTGGAAGGGGGGAGGAGGGCAAGAAAAGCAAAACAACATTGTGAGCGTACCACAGCGTGGCAAGTTAAGACACCGCAGTCTATTTACGCGGGCATGTATGCTCGCACGACCATTGGTTAGGAAGGGGTCACAGCCAGGTCAGTCACCCTGGTCAATCTGGGCGACATTCCACTACATTCCAAAGGTGACCTGACAGACCGGGTTAGGGGGGAACGACCATGACCCCAAGGGGAACCACAGAAAAATTCATCACGATTGGTTCTGCTAGTGCTAGAGGCCGGAGGAGGTCGCTTGGCGGGAAGTCTTCCCGTACTAGCCGTGGTAACAGAGTCACAGTAACAGAGTCACGTGACAGGGGGCGGAGTGGGGGGCTGGTTTGGTAAGAGGGGTTAGTACGCCAGTGTGTGTGTGAGGAAAGTAGGGCACAACCATAACGGGGGGAGGGAAGGCAGTGGGTGCACATTCACCACTGTGGGGTTATGGTGCGTGCATATGGGATGGGGGTGGGGTGGGTTTGGGTTGTTGTTTTGGGGCACACGTTCCCTCAGGGGGATGGGATGGGGCCTCAGAAAAAATGGGATTTGGGAATACAGTTAAGGGTGAGAAGTCAAATATCTTATTGCTGTTTATTACCCCTGTATCCATTATCGGCACTGAACATAGGAAAGTGGGCACAGTATACACAAACACATATGCATGTCTGCACACACACACACACACACACACACACACACACACACACACACACACACACACACACACACACACACACACACACACACACACACACACACACACACACACACACACACACACACACACACACACACACACACACACACACACACACTCTGCTTACTTAGCTACAACATACTCCTCATCAGTAACCCTGGGTGCTGATGGCAGTCTAGGAGAAGAGAAGAGATGTACTGCAGGACCGTGTTCATTTGGCACCAAACGGAAGAAAACAGACTGAAACAGGAAGGGACTATTACTTGGACTTTCCCAATAACAAACACTGATTTTAGTTTCAGTTGCAAACTATTTTGAAACGTTTTCCATTGTGTGCCCTAATGAACATGACCCTGATCAGCAGCGAAAGTAGGACTGAAGGGTCAGGCTCTGGCTGAGGACAACCGCCAGCCGGACAGACACACCTCCAAGCTGTGTATTGACCTAAGATCATATCTCCACTAGTGACGCCCTCCTTCAAAACACATACGGACTAGAGCATGTACACACACACGCGCGCACACACACTACAAGTGCACACAAATAAGACGAGAACACACATCCATCATGCACAAACATCATTGTAAATAAACAACAGCTCTCCCACTGCGGGGTTGTGCCTGGCAGTCTCTAATCTTCTCCCAGAACTCGTAAACTACTGGGGTTTGTGGAACTATTTGGCCTGATCCTGACTTGTTAAAATAAACAATGATGGGTGTAGGATGCAAAGGGAGAGAAGACTGCACTCCAAAACAGATGCTCTGCGTGTCGATCTCTCTCGCACAGAAACACATCTATACGCCTACATAGGCACAAACAAGATCGTCTAACGCCCAAGCACACTGTAACCACCCACGAACACATATCACACATACATAAATATGCCCCTACACACGCATACCATTGTTTTTGCACCCCAAATGCATAGCAGGCTCTTGTTAAAACCATGGCAACAGCATACCCATCTATTCTGTTACAGAGTGAGTGTGTGTATGTGTGTATAATATTAGCCCTATCACATCATCATATCATTGTGCTGGTGGCCTTGGTAACAGAGCTAAATGACAAAACTGGGCCACATTCAAAACAGTTGTTTTTCAAATCACGTTTAAAAAACTTTTTGAAACAGAGGAGGCACTACTACCTGAATCCCACCCAAACAAATCAATGTCAATGGGATCTTACAAGCAAAGCACAGCTCAGTACAGTGAATCAGCACACTACCGCAAGTGTACTGTATGTCAAGTACACTTCCTCTTATGCACTACCACCACCCTTACCGTCGTTAAACTCAAATCCCGACCCATCCTCACCCTCTCCCCCTCCCTCTCCCAGTAATCATCTCCCCACCGCCTGTAGCCCCTCTCAATCACCCTCGCCCATTCTGCCCCCTCCTCCTCACCCCTCCCTCCTCATCATCTCCCTATACAGCCTGTAACCTCTCTCCATCACCCCCCCCCCCCCAGATGAAGCAGATCCCAGGCCAGTTAAAAGAGGCATTCCTGAGATGCTTTTCAGACAGGATGAAAAGAGTTCAGGCTTTTTTTTCCCTCTTTCCTGTAAAACCATGTTTATTTTCCTCCCTGCCTCTTTTGAAGTTAATTGGTCGGGGTGTGTGTGAGTTTGCGAGGTGAGTGAGTGTGTGTATGGGTGTGCGTGTGTGAGGTAGACTCCGCCACATGAAGGTGAAGGTCATCATAGGTCCTTCTGCCCAAGGCATCCATAGCAAGAACTCAGTCAACCATCCAACCGTTCCACAAGGCTAGTTAGGGGAATGGCCACCCATTGGAGACTTTTGCCATTGTGGTTTCAACCCAAAAATATATTAGGATGAACTTAGATCACATTACATGGTTTGATGAAAGCCATGTTAGCGCCTCATGGGCAATATTGTCCAATAGCAATCCACAGGTTTCTAAATACACATTTTTATTGAATAAATATAATGCTCGCAGGCAACAACTTGGTTATCCATCTAAGATTGGCCAAAACGTCTCTACATATGTGTCCATTCCAACCTATCAGCAACCAGTCAAATATCAATGTCCAATCACATAACCAATAACATCGCCCCCTCCCCTCCAACGACCAACAACCAATCAAAACACCCCAATAAGAGCTCATCAGGTAGAATTCAAGAATTCACTCACCTGTCTTAAAGATCATGTACCACCCCCATACACAAATAAAAATCACTAAAAACGCCTCAATAACGAGGTGGCGGACATAATTTGAGTATTGGCTCACCTGTCTTGAAGATCTCGTAGCGCAGTGAGAAGCCAGCCCCCTGGTGGGCGTAGTCTGAGACAAACTTGATGTGCAGGGCAGTACCAGAAGAGATGATGGCTGGGGGGGCGATGTTACTGCAGTGTTTACCCAGCAGCTCAGCCGAGTCCGAACCACCATCACGGATCTCAATGAAATCATACCTGAGAATGAGACATAGAGAATTTCCTGAAAAATCCTTGAAATATTTTTATGTGCGGCGTCCATATTAGGACAGCCTCGGGAATTGTTTCAATCTCAGCAGGAGTTGCCTTAGTCTCAGGAAGAGCTGTTTAATCAAAGCTAAGACTGTCCTAATATGGACATCTTACCTGTGGATTTATTTAATCATGTATATGTTAAAAGAGGTGCTTTGAGAAGGATGTATTGATTTCAGTAGAATGCTTGAATGGATGAATCAAGCTTAAAACCAAGGACAAAGAGAAGAATAGAGAAGAACCGGCTTTGGGGCTCAATGTGATTGAACTCTAGTCCATATGACCTTTGACCTAAGACCTATTGACCTCCCTGAACTAACCCAAATTCTTAACTGTCATTTCAGAGACAGGAGAGAAGGGGAAACTTGGAAAAATCCCACCTCACACAGTTGTCACTGACTAGTTGGATATTTATTTCCCCAGTGAGCAAACAATTTCTGTACTTTTTTATCAGGTTTTTGCTTGGCAGACCTTATATCTCTATTGACATTAGTCAATCAAAAATGATGAATACAACTGTTCATGTCAAATTGTTTATCAACTTTTAGCCCTGGTTGTCCTGTAAGGAAAAAGGGCAAACACTTCAACGTGAGGCTAAATATGAGTGCAGAGCAAGCAGATGAATGAAAATAGTGAATTTCAGCTTTTCCACAGTGGACTTCCTGGGACGAATAATGAATTTACGCGTCCCCCCCCCCCCCCCCCTTCAACCCTCCCCTGGATATGTGACGGAGCGGTCAAACAAGAGCCGTTGAAACAGTCGCAACATCTAATTACAATGAAAGGCCTTCAGCAGCCTTCAGCACAGCACTGGATCACTGTTCTGTGTTGGACCCACGTGTGCAAACACACACACACACACACACACACACACACACACACACACACACACACACACACACACACACACACACACACACACACACACACACACACACACACACACACACACACACACACACACACACACACACACACACACACACACACAGACATGCAAACACAAAAGCACACATGCAAACACACACACAAATAATACAGCCTCATACACTGTCATTGAGAGCAGGAATGTTTAGATTGACATAGACTCTGGAGATCAGTAACCGTTAATGGTTGTTCTGGGAGCCTCACAGGGTGTGCACATATTTGTTACAGCCTAGCACTAACACTCAACAAGGGCTTGATGATTTTGTTGATGAGTTGAGTGAAGTGTGTTTGTGCTTCGCTGGAACAAAAACCTGCACAGGCTCAGGATCAAACTACACTAATGTGAGGGCCTTGATCCAATTCACACACATTCCTATCGAATGCTACATCACGGTGGCTATTAAAAGAGGATTACTCCAGAGCTCCCTTGGTTAAGCTTAGAAAACTAGAAATCCATGAGTGTGTGTGTGTGTGTGTGTCTGTGTACAAAGTATGTGTGTTTTTTGGCTGTAACTGACACATGCTTAAGACAAATACACACACACACACACACACACACACACACACACACACACACACACACACACACACACACACACACACACACACACACACACACACACACACACACACACACACACACACACACACACACACACACACACACACTACAGTGTGTACGTAAAAGATAAAAGGCCTGAGAAGGAATTGAGAGCCTAATTAGGTTTTAATTGATTCGGGAGTGGGCTCTCTCGCCTGTCGTGGATTAGAAGCGATGACTGAGTGTTTCTCAGATGTGATTATTGACCTGAGCTCTCTGTCTCCCCAGGCCCTGATGAATACATGTATGAAGGCTGGCCGAGTGGCAGAACGGAGTCTCTCACACACACACACACACACACACACATGCGCAGGCAGGCAGGCAGGCAGGCAGGCAGGCAGGCAGGCAGGCAGGCAGGCAGGCAGGCAGGCAGGCAGGCAGGCAGGCAGGCAGGCAGGCAGGCAGGCAGGCAGGCAGGCAGGCAGGCAGGCAGGCAGGCAGGCAGGCAGGCAGACAGACAGACAGACAGACAGACAGACAGACAGACAGACAGACAGACAGACAGACAGACAGACAGACAGACAGACAGACAGACAGACAGACAGACAGACAGACAGACAGACAGACAGACAGACAGACCCTCGTCCCACTCAAGTCCATTAGAGTTCACCTTGCATTTTTCTGACTCCTTCCCTCCCCCCTTCTCCCTCACTATGTGACTGGGGTCTTTATGGGTTATGGAGTCCTGCTTGTTGGGACCCATGATGGTTTCCACCAGCCCTCCATAGAGGCCAGAAGAAACCCATAAGGGGTGAGAGGTGGAAACTTAAGGAAGTCCTTCAGGGCTGTTGTTCAGCACCAGTCCAGGCATGCCTTCTCTCCTCCACTCCTTTCCCCTCATCCTCCTCTCATCCTCTCAACTGCTAACAGATCCTGCTAATTACCTTCCACACCTTCCTTGTTTGTCTGGGACTTCCGTCCACCTCTGTGCATTCCCTACAGGCGCCAGGCCAGGGACAATCCCCTCAGACAGACAGCCTCACCTGGGAGTGTGTGTGTATGCGCGGGTGTGCGCGCTTGCCTGTGTGTCCGCTTGCATGTGTGTGTGTCTGGGAGAGGGAGACACACACAACCACTCTGAAAACACCATGGTATAACTAGGGTGAGAACCATTTCGTCTAAACCTTTGCCCCAGACTGTCAATCTCACCACTGAGAACAGAGTCCAGTCTAGTTCACTTCCACCACCCTGTGGGATGAGTGTTGCAATTGACAAAAAAAATGCAAATATCTGTTCCTAGAATAGTAGCGTGGCAGGTGTAATCTACACTCACAACGGAACTGTGTAGTTTATATTGACAAAATGCAATTTTGAGTGGTATACAAAAGAAAACGGCTCTGAATTTGTGTGACTGTTGCTTCCATTATGGACGATATATATATTTGTTGCCACCATTCACTCTTAATCTAAAGTGCTCAACAACCACAGCTATTTACGGCGCTGGTGGTCAACAACAGGGCTGAGGCCCAGACACTAAAAGGAAGTAAGGCTTCTTAGTCTGCCTAGCATAGAGCCACCTCATGCACCTCATGTACGCCTAATAAGGCATAAGTGCCTCTGAAATATTAAGTAGACGCTGGGAGAGAAATCCCAACAGATTCCCCCGGCTGCCGTCTTCAATCTGGCCTTAGAACAAATAGCACTCAGAGCAGCCATCTCCGAGCCGTTTGCTTACAGTAGCTTTACAGTTACAGATAACTAGGGTTGCGTCCCAAAAGGCACCCCTATTCCTTATATGGTGCACTTCTTTTGAACAGGGCCCATAGGTCGTGCACTATTTAGGGAATAGGGTGCCGTTTGGGAAACAGGCTGGGGCTAAACCGCTAACAGCTAACCACAAAGTGTCTATATAGGCCTATAGGCTACGGCCCAAGGCTTTTTAAAGGGGCATCGCCATCGATCCCGCCAGTCTGGTTGGTGTAAGTATCTACTGCTGGGATGCCCTGTATAACCTCCTTACGCCTGTATTAAAAAATATATTTGTCTCTCTTTCTGTCTGTCTGTGTCTGTCTGTCTTTCTCCCTCTCTCTGAGCATGAGAGAGTGTATATGTATTTAAAGACTATGGTCAATTGGAGTGATCGGTTGGTTGACTATTAGCGGCTATTGGTGTGGTCAAGTACACTGGACCGTAATGTGACCGTAACTCAGTGACCATGACTTGTGACTCTGGGCAGATCAGACCTGTGCAATGACCTCACTAATCTGCCCCCCCCCCCCTACGTCTATGGGCCATCAATTCCTCATTACAAGCGGAAAACAGCCATTGATCTGATTTCAACAGCTCCCATCTCCCCCCAGGGAGTGTAGCAGACACACAGGATGATATCACACTCACACGTTGAACCTCTCTATTGCTACACCTCAATGGCACTTCCCCAGTGATGAAACTAAGTGCACGTCCTAAATGGCACCCTATTCCTTATTGGGCCTGGTCAAAAGTAGTGCACTAAAAATGGAATCGTGTGCCATTTGGGATGCAAACCGAGGCACATTAGTATGGGGCGACGTTTGTAAAGTTGAATGATCAATTCTACGGAAGAACATGACTGCAGGCTGATAGAACTGTACGGATATCAAAGCTCTACTAAATCGTCACCTCCAGTTGCCAATGTGGGGCCCACAATAAAAATGACCTCATAAAAAAAACTGCATAAAAACAAAATTGATCTTTGCGAAGGTGTGTCAGCTTTTATGGTGTGTGTGTGTGTGTGTCACGAACATCCTTCAATTAGTTTAATCCCACTGTGCAAAATAAAGTACTTCCACACCAGGGCAGAGAGAGAGAGAAAGAAAGAGAGAAAGAAATAGATAGAAAGATAGAGAGAGAAAGAAAGAGAGATAGAGAGAAATTTATAGAGAGAGAGAGAGAAAGAAAGAAAGAGAGATAGAGAAAGATAGAGAGAGAAAAAAAGAAAGAGGGATAGAGAGAGAAAGATAGAGAGAGAGAAAGAGAGATAGAGAGAGAGATAAAGAGAGAGAGAAAGAGAGATAGAGAAAGAGAGAGAGAGAGAGAGAGAGAGAGAGAGAGAGAGAGAGAAAGAGAGATAGAGAGAAAGATAGAGAGAGAAAAAAAGAAAGAGGGATAAGAGATAGAGAAGAGAGAGAGATAGAGAGAGAAAGATAAAGAGAGAGAGAGAGAGAGAGAGAGAGAGAGAGAGAGAGAGAGAGAGAGAGAGAGAGAGAGAGAGAGAGAGAGAGAGAGAGAGAGAGAGAGAGAGAGAGAGAGAGAGAGAGAGAGAGAGAGCTACGGAGAAAGTGGGATGCACCTCCTGCACTCCATATCGGTATCATCCCTTCAGCCCTGGTCCCAGCCAATGGCAGATTGCATTAGAGATATAGGCTTGATATTTCATCTCAGCCTTTATTGCATTTATTCCACATCAATCTACTCTGGGCTGGGAGGTAAAAGCCATTTGGCACCCTGCCGGACTCTGCCTGAAATGAAATTCTGAATTAAAGTGCCACCTCAGATATGTGAAGTCTGCATAACACTGGGTATTTTATTGCTGCAGCAGTGATGATCTGTGCGGTTGAAGCTACCAGAGCCTTTGACTCTTTGAACCCCGGGAAAGTGCTGGTTGGCCGGAAGAGGGATTAATTCTGCAGTATGGTGTGGGTTATAAAGTAAGGCTGACCTTAGGTGGGCCAACCGAACACTTTCCTTGAGTTCACATGCTCAGGGTCTCAGAGTAATTTACTCTCAGGAGAGACCATGGCACTGACATAATGTTTATGAGATGATGAGACATACAAAAGACATGGCTTACATAGAACTGTAAGTGTCCATAGATTAAAGCCCTTTACAACTCTCGCAACTATATCACATATTTACAATAAACACAGTCCATTTGTAATATTTAGATTATACAGTATATTCAGATAGCATTTAAATAATACCCTGACCAAGTCTCCTGCCCCTCCAGTGGTTTATTCACTAAGAGCAAAACAAACTTGAACTTGTTCAATAAGAAACTCTTGTTTTCGTTTCAAAATGTTTTCCGTTGCCCAAAAATTGTTACTGTTTGCTACGGTGTGCACTAATGAATACAGTCCAGCATTACCACTCCCTCACCTCAAACCAGAAGAGAAAAACTCCAAGTCTCCCTCCTGTCTCCCCAGTCAGACATACTGCTATGCCTAATCACTCAGGAAGGAGGAAACAACACACAGCTGCACCAGAAACACTAACTGGAAGCTATTTGAACCCAGTCTAAAGCACTCTCCACTTTGCTTCTCTGCTGCTTTGGCCATGAGGGCCAAGGAACACATCTTCAACAAACGAAATCTGTGTGTGTCCCAAATGGCACCCTATTCCCTATACAGTACAGTGTTCTCTGGTCAAAACACCATCCAGGGAATAGGGTGCCATTTGGGACAAATCCTACATTAAAAAGACTATAGCAGCATTAGTGAGAAAAGGGAGTTATAGGTTGGTCTTTATGAATAAATAACATTGTTGATGTGTCTCTCTTTTCTAATGGGGCTGTAAAGTATGGGCCTTTTTCTCTGAGGGGAGAGGATGCGGAATGGATAGTGGTTGCCATGGGTTTCCCTGCCGATTACACACACTCTCCCAAACATGTGTTCATGTGCAGGTATACACGCAAAAATAAGGACATACACACACATACAGAGAAGCACGCACACGCATGAAGAAACACACACCCACACGCACAGGCACCCACACAAACAAACAGAGGCATGTGCACCCACCCACAGCGTTTACAAAAAGCACCTACACACATCTGAGTGGAAGTGTGAAAGGGCAAAGCTTGAGATCCCACAGTCCCCTCAGGCTAATACAAAACCAATCCACAAAAAAGTAGATCATTTCTGAGGAGGCTTTTCAATTCTCTCTCTCTATCTCTCTGAAATACTGATTAACGACAGTGAGCACATTCATTGTATCCGTCTATCACAGAACTACACATGCTATCTATGACTAGGGGGATTTTAATGGGGATTTACGTTACACAAGACCAGATAGAGACATCATCAAATTCAACAACCACCCAAGCCACATAGAATTGGGAGTTATGGGCCTCCCGAGAGGCGCAGTGGTCTAAGTCACTGTATCGCAGTGCTAGCTGTGCCACTAGAGATTCTGGGTTCGAGTCCAGGCTCTGTCGCAGCCGACCGCAACCGGGAGACCAATGGGACGGCGCACAATTGGCCCAGCATCGTCTGGGTTAGGGGAGGGTATGGCCGGCAGGGATGTCCTTGTCCCATCGCACACTAGCGACTCCTGTGGCGGGCCGGGCACAGTCCGCGCTGACATGGTCGCCAGGTGTACGGTGTTTCCTCCGACACATTGGTGCGGCTGGCTTCCGGGTTAAGTGGGCATTGTGTCAAGAAGCAGTGCGGCTTGTGTTTTCGTGGTATCCAACTACCAATTGTATACCACGAAATTGGGGAGATAAAAGGGGTACAAAAAAAGAAATAGAAAAAAAGAAATGGGAGTTATAGATCTCATTCTCATTGAATGCAAGTCTAAGAAGTAGTAGATCTGTTCTATCTGCGTCATTTCTATGCTTCCAGTTCTTACGTTTCGTTTTAACGTGTTTAACTTTCAGCTTTGTACACCAGCTTCAAACAGCTGAAAATATTGCTTATGGAAAATATATTTCACAGCGATTTAGATAGTAGAATGATTCTCTGCACTATACTTGCTTGTTTTGTCACATAAACTGAAATTAGGTGAACTATTAGAATTTTTGCAACCAGGAAATGATAGAGAAATGTCTTCATAGTGCAGCTTTAAGAGAGCAGTAGGAGAAAGGGTTAAAGCCAGGCCAGAGCATGATGACTGACTGATATGAGGTCAGAGAGACAATAGAAAGGCATATGATTCATATTATACATCTCTATGAAAGAGGAAACTGACCAAGCTGGTTCCCATCTGGCCTGTAATCGCTCCACTGAACTCCCTCTCTCAAATCTGTTTTCCTGATAACTTCACCACATCACCCCTGTCTTACCTACTGTAATGGCCTATACTGTAACTATGGCTAACTATGAACTCTCTGTTACATATGTATAACCAGTCAGAGGCAGATCTGAAGTTAAAACCATCCCCGGACAATCTCCCTCCTTCTCTCCCTCCCTCTCTCCTTCTCTCCCTCCCTCTACCATTTTTTCTAGCCTAAGTATATCCAAAAGGCCTCCCTCTCTCCCTTTCCCCCCCAATCATCCCTCTCCCCCTTCTCTCCCTCCTCGCTCTCACCTGCAGTCCAGTCTCTCCAGTTCAAAGTGGGGGTTGAAGTTGAGGACGATGCGCTGGGAGGGCTCCGGGGCTGTGATGACCCACTGGCAATTCTGGTGGGGCGGGTACTCCAGAGGGTAGCCCGGGGACGTGATGTACCCTGCGTCGCTGGCATCCAGAGTGCCCCCACACACCTCACCTGAGAGAGAGAAAGAGAGGGAGAGAGAGAGATAGAGAGACATATGGTCAATACACAGACTCAAAACATCTACGAATACAAACCTTGCTATTCAAGCGATTATTGATTTGAAAATTTGTCTTCTTATTCCATAGTGATGTGATTTGTGATGTAGTGACACACGATTTGTAATAATATCTGTGTCAGAGATACGTAGTGTTCACATGAATTCTACTATAGCAACAAAATAGACAACCACGCACACGTCTCCCCCATGCAGACAAACTAAACCCACACCAAGGCTCTAATCTCTCCTCTGGGAGCATTCTCTAAATGTAATTGTTGTTCTGGCAAGGCAATCTGCAAACATTAGAACACATTCCCTGATCCTATCGGCTCTCTCCCAGGAACAATAGCCTGCCAATAGCATCGTTCGGCTGGCCCAGACAGGAAGTGACAGTAGACCCCCTGTCTAGGGGTGCAAGGGTTCACCCCGAATCTGTAATGAGAAGCCAGAGAAACAAAGCCTTTATTTTCGCCATACGCCCACGCCTCGCTCGTCGTTCCCTATCTCACACAAACACGCAAAGCACACACAAACACATCGGGAGACAATACAGTGAGGTCCCTCATCAGTCATTTTACTGCAGTATATGATTTTCTGGTCATTATTATTCTAAATGGAAGGCGAGATGTGGAAGACAAAAAATGTCTCTCCACAATGTTCACCATGACAACGATGCTAGGGGTGGTTAACTCTTTCCGTGCTGACAGAGGCTGCGTTCTGATTCTTTATCCTTCTCCCGAAGTGATGCATTCATTTACTCTCCCTCATGCATATGGTGCAAGCATGGCTGGAGGGAGTTTCCACCATTATCCCAACACCAGTTCATTCCTTTTAAATCCACGAGGGGGAGTGTACAAGTGAACAAATCGGGAGAAGGTTAGAGAATCGGAACACATTTTTTATTTAACCTTTATTTAACTAGGCATGTCAGTTAAGAACAAATTCTTATTCACAAAGACGGCCTACACCTGCCAAAACCGGATGACGCTGGGCCAATTGTGCGCTGCCCTCTGGGACACCCAATCACAGACGGTCGCGATACAGCCTGGATTCGAACCAGGGTGTCTGTAGTGACACCTCGAGCACTGAGATGCCGTACCACAGACCGCTGCGCCACTCGGCAGCCCAGTGAATATAAGGACATCAATGAAAATGCCGATGACTCAATATTCTGTTTCATCTGCTTCACCTATTCCAAGTTATGTGAGCACATCATCAAAGGAAGTGGGGCGGGGGGAGATTGGAGGGTTGAAATATAATAGACTGTTCAAGTGTTGACATTTTCAAGGCTATTGTATTTTAAAAGGCACACTTAGGTTTTGGTGACATTTGATATAATAGCAAAACCCTACCATCCTTACTTGGATAGAAACTCACACACACTTATGTATACACACGTGTGCATGCACACACACACACACACACACACACACACACACACACACACACACACACACACACACACACACACACACACACACACACACACACACACACACACACACACACACACACACACACACACACACTCCCCCCACATGCCAGTCCAGCCTATCACTCAAAACACCTATCACTCAAAACACCTATCACTCAATACTGCAACCAAAGCTAAATAAAAAGACCAAAAGTAGAAGAAAAGTCTCTTTATCTCCCCTGGAGGATTCAGACATGCAGGACTATAAAGTCTGCCTATGGAGTGTTCTTCTCTCCCATTTACATTTACATTTACATTTAAGTCATTTAGCAGACGCTCTTATCCAGAGCGACTTACAAATTGGTGCATTCACCTTAAGACATCCAGTGGAAGAGTCACTTTACAATAGTGCATCTAAATCTTAAAGGAGGGGGGGTGAGAGGGATTACTTATCCTATCCTAGGTATTCCTTAAAGAGGTGGGGTTTCAGGTGTCTCCGGAAGGTGGTGATTGACTCCGCTGTCCTGGCGTCGTGAGGGAGTTTGTTCCACCATTGGGGGGCCAGAGCAGCGAACAGTTTTGACTGGGCTGAGCGGGAGCTGTACTTCCTCAGTGGTAGGGAGGCGAGCAGGCCACCTCCATGTCTTCATCTTAAATGGCACCCTTATCCCGATTTAGTGCACTACTTTTGACCAGGTCCCATAGGGAATCCCATGGTTCTGGTCAGAATAGTGCACTATAGAGGGCAAGGGTACTCAAGTACTATTTGAGAAGGTCCGGTCACACAAATTCCCTAGTTGGCAAAGGTCCGGATAATGTAATATATCACCATAGTAATAAACCCCCACTTCGCAACCCCAAACTGTTCACACCCCTCTTGTCTGCAATTATACACATTTTGTATGGGACATAGTTTTTTTATGTTTTAAAGCGAATTTCCTGCAATTCCACACATTCTTCCATGCCTTATGTGTCTTTATATGATACCAGGGGTCAAAGTGCGAGCTCGTAAAAACAATATACACCTACCCATTCCAGGGTTTTTCTTTATTTTTACTATTTTCTACATTGTAGAATAATCATGTCGTAACCAAAAAAAGTGTTAAACAAATCAAAATATATTTTATATTTGAGATTCTTCAAAGTAGCTACCCTTTGCCTTTGATGTCAGCTTTGCACACTCTTGGCATTCTCAGCTTCATGAGGTAGTCACCTGGAATGCATTTCAATTAACAGGTGTGCCTTGTTAAAAGTTCATTTGTGGAATTTCTTTCCTTCTTAATGTGTTTGAGCCAATCAGTTGTGTTGTGACAAGTTATTGGTGGTATACAGAAGATTGCCCTATTTGTTAAAAGACCAAGTTCATACTATGGCAAGAACCGCTCAAATAATCAAAGAGAAACAACAGTCTGTTATGCAGGTGAATGAGGACCCAAAAGCGACTTGGCGAAAACAGAGTTTTTAATCCAGTAAAGTTACTATA
Source organism: Oncorhynchus gorbuscha (assembly GCF_021184085.1). Lineage (NCBI taxonomy): Eukaryota > Metazoa > Chordata > Actinopteri > Salmoniformes > Salmonidae > Oncorhynchus > Oncorhynchus gorbuscha. The sequence continues at coordinate 51,823,490 of NC_060195.1, read as the reverse complement.
CAAACAAAAAGGCATAATACTACTCGTAATGACGAGAACAGACTGGAGACTTGATCAAGAACTGCAGGTTGCCTCGGGAAGGCACTTGAACCTAGCAGACTCAGACACCTGCTCACCACGCAGCATCTGAGGGAAACACGACACGACAGGGCAATACATAGACACAGCACGGTGAACAATAGATAAGGATCCGACAGGGCAGGAACGGAAAACAAGGAGAGAAATAGGGACTCTAATCAGGGAAAAGGATCGGGAACAGGTGTGGGAAGACTAAATGATGATTAGGGGAATAGGAACAGCTGGGAGCAGGAACGGAACGATAGAGAGAAGAGAGAGCGAGAGAGTGAGAGAGGGAGGGGGAGAGAGAGGGATAGAAAGAGGGAAAGAACCTAATAAGACCAGCAGAGGGAAACGAATAGAAGGGGAAGCACAGGGACAAGACATGATAATCAATGACAAAACATGACAGTACCCCCCACTCACCGAGCGCCTCCTGGCGCACTCGAGGAGGAACCCTGGCGGCAACGGAGGAAATCATCAATAAGCGAACGGTCCAGCACGTCCCGAGACGGAACCCAACTCCTCTCCTCAGGACCGTAACCCTCCCAATCCACTAAGTATTGGTGACCCCGTCCCCGAGAACGCATGTCCATGATCTTACGTACCTTGTAAATAGGTGCGCTCTCGACAAGGACGGGAGGGGGGGAGGGAAGACGAACGGGGGTGCGAAGAAAGGGCTTGACACAGGAGACGTGGAAGACAGGATGGACGCGACGAAGATGTCGCGGAAGAAGCAGTCGCACAGCGACAGGATTGACGACCTGGAAGACACGGAACGGACCAATGAACCGCGGAGTCAACTTACGAGAAGCTGTCGTAAGAGGAAGGTTGCGAGTGGAAAGCCACACTCTCTGGCCGCAACAATACCTAGGACTCTTAATCCTGCGTTTATTGGCGGCTCTCACAGTCTGTGCCCTGTAACGGCAAAGTGCAGACCTCACCCTCCTCCAGGTGCGCTCACAACGTTGGACAAACGCTTGAGCGGAGGGAACGCTGGACTCGGCAAGCTGGGATGAGAACAGAGGAGGCTGGTAACCCAGACTACTCTGAAACGGAGATAACCCGGTAGCAGACGAAGGAAGCGAGTTGTGAGCGTATTCTGCCCAGGGGAGCTGTTCTGCCCAAGACGCAGGGTTTCTGAAAGAAAGGCTGCGTAGTATGCGACCAATCGTCTGATTGGCCCTCTCTGCTTGACCGTTAGACTGGGGATGAAACCCGGAAGAGAGACTGACGGACGCACCAATCAAACGACAGAACTCCCTCCAAAACTGTGACGTGAATTGCGGACCTCTGTCTGAAACGGCGTCTAACGGGAGGCCATGAATTCTGAACACATTCTCGATGATGATTTGTGCCGTCTCCTTAGCGGAGGGAAGTTTAGCGAGGGGAATGAAATGTGCCGCCTTAGAGAACCTATCGACAACCGTAAGAATCACAGTCTTCCCCGCAGACAAAGGCAGACCGGTAATGAAGTCTAGGGCGATGTGAGACCATGGTCGAGAAGGAATGGGGAGCGGTCTGAGACGACCGGCAGGAGGAGAGTTACCCGACTTAGTCTGCGCGCAGTCCGAACAAGCAGCCACGAAACGGCGCGTGTCACGCTCCTGAGTCGGCCACCAAAAGCGCTGGCGAATAGACGCAAGAGTGCCTCGAACACCGGGATGACCATCTAACTTGGCAGAGTGAGCCCACTGAAGAACAGCCAGACGAGTGGAAACAGGAACGAAAAGGAGGTTACTAGGACAAGTGCGCGGCGACGCAGTGTGCGTGAGTGCTTGCTTAACCTGTCTTTCAATTCCCCAGACTGTCAACCCGACAACACGCCCATAAGGAAGAATCCCCTCGGGATCAGTAGAAGCCACAGAAGAACTAAACAGACGGGATAAGGCATCAGGCTTGGTGTTCTTGCTACCCGGACGGTAAGAAATCACAAACTCGAAACGAGCGAAAAACAACGCCCAACGAGCTTGACGGGCATTAAGTCGTTTGGCAGAACGGATGTACTCAAGGTTCTTATGGTCTGTCCAAACGACAAAAGGAACGGTCGCCCCCTCCAACCACTGTCGCCATTTGCCTAGGGCTAAGCGGATGGCGAGCAGTTCACGGTTACCCACATCATAGTTGCGCTCAGATGGCGACAGGCGATGAGAAAAATAAGCGCAAGGATGAACCTTATCGTCAGACTGGAAGCGCTGGGATAGAATGGCTCCCACGCCTACCTCTGAAGCGTCAACCTCGACAATGAATTGTCTAGTGACGTCAGGAGTAACGAGGATAGGAGCGGACGTAAAACGTTCTTTTAGAAGATCAAAAGCTCCCTGGGCGGAACCGGACCACTTAAAACACGTCTTGACAGAAGTAAGAGCTGTGAGAGGGGCAGCAACTTGACCGAAATTACGAATGAAAGGCCGATAGAAATTAGCGAAACCTAAAAAGCGCTGCAACTCGACACGTGACCTTGGAACGGGCCAATCACTGACAGCTTGGACCTTAGCGGAATCCATCTGAATGCCTTCAGCGGAAATAACGGAACCGAGAAAAGTAACGGAGGAGACATGAAAAGAGCACTTCTCAGCCTTTACGTAGAGACAATTCTCTAAAAGGCGCTGTAGAACACGTCGAACGTGCTGAACATGAATCTCGAGTGACGGTGAAAAAATCAGGATATCGTCAAGATAGACAAAAACAAAGATGTTCAGCATGTCTCTCAGAACATCATTAACTAATGCCTGAAAAACAGCTGGCGCATTGGCGAGACCAAACGGCAGAACCCGGTACTCAAAATGCCCTAACGGAGTGTTAAACGCCGTTTTCCACTCGTCCCCCTCTCTGATGCGCACGAGATGGTAAGCATTACGAAGGTCCAACTTAGTAAAGCACCTGGCTCCCTGCAGAATCTCGAAGGCTGATGACATAAGGGGAAGCGGGTAACGATTCTTAACCGTTATGTCATTCAGCCCTCGATAATCCACGCAGGGGCGCAGAGTACCGTCCTTCTTCTTAACAAAAAAGAACCCCGCCCCGGCCGGAGAGGAACAAGGCACTATGGTACCGGCGTCAAGAGACACAGATAAATAATCCTCGAGAGCCTTACGTTCGGGAGCCGACAGAGAGTATAGTCTACCCCGAGGAGGAGTGGTCCCCGGAAGGAGATCAATACTACAATCATACGACCGGTGAGGAGGAAGGGAGTTGGCTCGGGACCGACTGAAGACCGTGCGCAGATCATGATATTCCTCCGGCACTCCTGTCAAATCGCCAGGTTCCTCCTGAGAAGTGGGGACAGAAGAAATGGGAGGGATGGCAGACATTAAACACTTCACATGACAAGAAACGTTCCAGGATAGGATAGAATTACTAGACCAATTAATAGAAGGATTATGACATACTATCCAGGGATGACCCAAAACAACAGGTGTAAAAGGTGAACGAAAAATCAAAAAAGAAATAGTCTCACTGTGGTTACCAGATACTGTGAGAGTTAAAGGTAGTGTCTCAAATCTGATACTGGGAAGATGACTACCATCTAAGGCAAACATGGGCGTAGGCTTGTCTAACTGTCTGAAAGGAATGTCATGTTTCCGAGCCCATGCTTCGTCCATGAAACAACCCTCAGCCCCAGAGTCAATCAAGGCACTGCATGTAGCACCCGAACCGGTCCAGCGTAGATGGACCGACATAGTAGTACAGGATCTAGATGAAGAGACCTGAGTAGTAGCGCTCACCAGTAGCCCTCCGCTTACTGATGAGCTCTGGCCTTTTACTGGACATGAATTGACAAAATGTCCATCAAATCCGCAATAGAGGCACAGGCGGTTGGTGATCCTCCGTTCCCTCTCCTTGGTCGAGATGCGAATACCTCCCAGCTGCATGGGCTCAGTCTCTGAGCCAGAGGGGGAGATGGTTGCGATGCGGAGCAGGGAAACACCGTTGACGCGAGCTCTCTTCCACGAGCTTGGTGACGAAGATCTACCCGTCGTTCTATGCGGATGGCGAGAGCAATCAAAGAGTCCACACTGGAAGGAACCTCCCGAGAGAGAATCTCATCTTTGACCACTGCGTGGAGTCCCTCCAGAAAACGAGCGAGCAGCGCCGGCTCGTTCCAGTCACTAGAGGCAGCAAGAGTGCGAAACTCTATAGAGTAATCCGTTATGGATCGATCACCTTGGCATAGGGAAGCCAGGGCCCTAGAAGCCTCCCTACCAAAAACTGAACGGTCAAAAACCCGAATCATCTCCTCTTTAAAGTTCTGGTAATTGTTAGAACAATCAGCCCTTGCCTCCCAGATAGCTGTGCCCCACTCTCGAGCCCGGCCAGTAAGGAGTGAAATGACGTAAGCAACCCGAGCTCTCTCGCTAGAGTATGTGTTGGGTTGGAGAGAGAACACAATATCACACTGGGTGAGAAAGGAGCGGCACTCCGTGGGCTGCCCGGAGTAGCAAGGTGGGTTATTAACCCTAGGTTCCGGAGGCTCGGCAGGCCAGGAAGTAACAGGTGGCACGAGACGAAGACTCTGGAACTGTCCAGAGAGGTCGGAAACCTGAGCGGCCAGGTTCTCCACGGCATGGCGAGCAGCAGACAATTCCTGCTCGTGTCTGCCGAGCATGGCTCCTTGGATCTCGACGGCAGTGTTACGAGCATCTGTAGTCGCTGGGTCCATTCCTTGGTCGGATCCTTCTGTTATGCAGGTGAATGAGGACCCAAAAGCGACTTGGCGAAAACAGAGTTTTTAATCCAGTAAAGTTACTATACAAACAAAAAGGCATAATACTACTCGTAATGACGAGAACAGACTGGAGACTTGATCAAGAACTGCAGGTTGCCTCGGGAAGGCACTTGAACCTAGCAGACTCAGACACCTGCTCACCACGCAGCATCTGAGGGAAACACGACACGACAGGGCAATACATAGACACAGCACGGTGAACAATAGATAAGGATCCGACAGGGCAGGAACGGAAAACAAGGAGAGAAATAGGGACTCTAATCAGGGAAAAGGATCGGGAACAGGTGTGGGAAGACTAAATGATGATTAGGGGAATAGGAACAGCTGGGAGCAGGAACGGAACGATAGAGAGAAGAGAGAGCGAGAGAGTGAGAGAGGGAGGGGGAGAGAGAGGGATAGAAAGAGGGAAAGAACCTAATAAGACCAGCAGAGGGAAACGAATAGAAGGGGAAGCACAGGGACAAGACATGATAATCAATGACAAAACATGACACAGTCCATCATTACTTTAAGCTATGAAGGTCAGTCAGTGCGGAACATTTCAATAACTTTGACAGTTTCTTCAAATGCAGTAGCAAAAATCATCATGTGCTATGATGAAACTGGCTCTCATGAGGATCGCCACAGGAAAGGAAGACCCAGAGTTACCTCTGCTGCAGCTGCAGAGGATAAGTTCATAAGTTAACTGCACCTCAGATTGCAGCACAAATAAATGCTTCACAGAGTTCAAGTAACAGACACATCTCAACATCAACTGTTCAGAGGAGACTGCATGAATCAGGCATTCATGGTCAAATTGCTGCAAAGAAACCACTAATAAAGGACACCAATAATAAGAAGAGACTTGCTTTGTGAAATGGACATTAGACCGGTGGAAATCTGTCCTTTGGTCTGATAAGTCCAAATTTGAGATTTTTGGATCCAACCGCTGTATCTTTGTGACGCAGAGTAGGTGAATGGATGATCTCCGCACGTGTGGTTCCCACCGTGAAGCATGGAGGAGGAGGTCTGATGGTGCTTTGCTGGTGACACTGTCTTTGATTTATGTAGAATTCAAGGCACAGTTAACCAGCATGGCTACCACAGCATTCTGCAGCAATACGCCATCGAGTCTGGTTTGCCCTTAGTGGAACAATCAATTCTTTTTCAACAGGACAATGACCCAACATACATCCAGGCTGTGTAAGGGCTATTTGACCAAAAAGGAGAGTGATGGAGTGCTGCATCAGATGACCTGGCCTTCACAATCACCCGATCTCAACAAAATTGAGATGGTCTGGGATGAGTTGGACCGCAGAGTGAAGGAAAAGGAACCAACAAGTGCTCAGCATATGTGGGAACTCCTTCGGGACTGTTGGAAAAGCATTCCAGGTGAAGCTGGTTGAAAGAATGCCAAGAGTGTGCAAAGCTGTCATCAAGGCAAAGAGTGGCTACTTTGAAGAATCTAAAATCTATTTTGATTTGTTTAACACTTTTTTGGTTACTACATTATTCTATATGTGTAATTTCATAGTTTTGATGTCTTCACTATTATTGTGCAATGTAGAAAATAGTACAAATTAAGAAAAACCCTTGAATTAGAAGGTGTGTCCAAACTTTTGACTGATACTATATATATATATTTATTTTCTATTTTTTCCTGGACCAGAGGTCCGTATTGACCCCGTTCTGGGTCCAGATCCAGTCCTCGGTCCACCAGTTGAGTATGGGAGATATAGGAAATAGGGTGCCATTTAGGACGCAGACTTTTTGTATTCTCCAAAAGCTGTGCCGAGTTGTCAGTAGTACCGCCAGGGGAAGATTAAGCCATTTGGGAGAATCCTGCAGCCTCAGGACTTTTCCGCTCCCTGAACTGAGCAGACCATTCATGTACAGCTAAGGAGGAGGGCGGCGGGGGGGGTGGAGAGAGGGATGCCAGCAGGGAGAAAGGCAGGTAAAGAGGGATAGATGAAGGGGATGAGGATGATGAGGGAGGAGAGGGAGCGAGATGGAGGGAGAGGGACAAAAAAAGTGGGAGATAAGAGGGATTGAGAGAGGGGTAGAAGGAATGGAGAGAAAGGCTGTGAGACGGAGAAGGATTAAGGCAGAGAAGGAAGGGAGGGAGGTGATTGAGGGGGAGGAAGAAAGAGAGTGTGTAGAGGAGCTGGAGAGAGCCTGACGAGGCTCATTAAGATATGACCATCCCTGTGGGGACTGACCCTGGAGGAGCTGATGGGCTGTCAGTAGCATACACAGTACATGCAGGGGAGAGGTGTGTGTGGGGGGGGGGGTGCGAGCAGTGTGTATTGTATGTTATCGACTGGGTATGTCTTTGCTTAAGTCCCCTGTTAGGGTGTTAGGGTGGAGAATGTGTATGTGAATGTTTGTGTTTTTATGAATACACAGTGTGTTTTTCGGAGCACTATGTCTTATAGGTGCATGTGTGCTTGTGTGATAAGGAGGGAGGATGAGGAGGGAGCGTTCATTAGAGAGGTAGCCTCATGAATTATTGTGTCTGTGCTGGCTCAGGACTCCACCCATCTCCACACACGCACATGCATGCACACAACACTGCACGGACATGCCATAGCGACCCTCAACATATGTGAACAATGTTGATATACAGTATATGACATATAAGTAGCAATAACAGGTGAGGGCATGTGTGGGTCTACACATAATGGTGTGTATGTGCATACGTGTGAGTGTGTGCGTGAACTTGGACGCAAGCGAAATGTGTGCTTTAATTAACGTCTTCAAATCTACTGTACAAGTCTCCGTCTATATATACAGCATATGCACATCTCTGTGTGTGCACATATTTCTATTAGCGGTACAGCTTCGGACGTGTGGAAGGGCCGTTATAGATCTCCCAATCATAATCTCCCTCTATCTAGCTTTCTCTCTCTCTCTTTTCCTCACTCCCACCTTAATTAAAAAAGTGCTGTCGCTTCGAGAGTGGGAATCAGGGGGACAGAGAGATGAGAGGCACTATTTGTTCATCCCTACACAGGGGCTGTGTCCACGACTGTTTTTAATCTAACCACTCCACACAAGACTGGACGGAGGGAGGGAGGGATTTGTGACTTTCAAAGCTCTTTACTTTAATCATTAGGCACCTACCATAAGGCCCTACCTACCTTTAGATAATATTAAAGTCTCCTGTATGGCTCAGTTGGTAGAGCACAGCACTGACAACGTCGGTATCATGGGTTTGAGTTCCATTGAGGCCACCCGTATGAAACTGTATGCACACACTTAGTCGCTCTGGATAAAGACATCTGCTAAATGACATGTTATCATTGATATTGTTATTATATTAAAGATTAAGACCAAATGGAACAATACTAAATGAATGTGCAGCAGAAATCGTAGTTAAAACGTAGCCATTCAAGTGTACACATTTAGACTTCAGTTCCAATATGAACAACACACAGATTTGGTACCCTAAATCACCATTGGCATGCTAGACTAAAGCCTCCTCTCTCTCTCCTGAGTTGGAGCACCCATGCATGACTCTTCATAATAGGCTAAGTGGTTTTGGCTAATCAACTAAATGCATCGGATTGGGTATAGCAATCAACTAATCACCGGATCAATTGACCACAAGCAGATGGTTGCGTTTCGCTGGGTTTTGCTTTGCTAAAATACCGCTGTTCAGATAAATGACCTGTGTGTGCAGTGTGTGTGTGTGTGAGTACGTTCACACAAATTAAGCAGCAGACCGAGGGGCCACCAGCTAGCCGATAGGTGTATTATTTATGGTGGCCTTGTTTATAATTTCACCCTTGTCACCTTGTTCCAGGGGGGTTGGCGTGTCCCCCTCCTCCCCCCCAGCACCACAGCCCTTCTCCTGGCCAAGGTATTGAACCACAGCCCCTTTTGTTTTTCAGCTCTTGAATGCTAACAACTACAGTCCTGACCTTGTTTCTCCTCTGCTGATGTGTTATAGGAGTCTGGGGGAGATTAAAAAAGATTCTGGGGTAGAGAGAGGGAGGGGGGGTAACCAAGAGGGGGCATGGAGAGAGAGGGAGGGGGGGGGTAGCCAAGAGGGGGCATGGAGAGGGAGAGAGGTGGGGGGAGACAAGAGAAAGAAGCGAACGAGGGAGAGAAAGAAGCAAGCAGAGAGAGAGGAGGAAATTAAAGCTTTTCATTAATCTGCATTATAACAGATAGAAAGGTGAACATACAGAGACAAAGGAGACACACACTGGTCCTGTATGTTCAAATAATTACTAGTTCATTATTACGAATGACTTAATTATACTAACACAATCATGAGTCACATTGTTATGGTTACATTATGTGCATCCCAAATGTCACCCTATTCCTTATTGTAGTGCATTACTTCTGACCAGAGCTTATTCTCTCCTTTAGCCCTATGGGCTCTGGTCAAAAGTAGTGCACTAAATACAGAAAAGGGTGCTATTTGGGACAAAGACACAGACGTCTCCCTTCTGCTCTCCGACCCCAGAGCGTAGTGTTCATTTTCATACGCCCAACATCATCAGTTCCTCTTCCTGCCCTCTGTTCTTAAAATTCTGTGACCCTGCTGTTTGGTACTGTACCCTTCCTTCTCATCTCTATCTGTTTCTCTCGTGCTCTCTCTCTCTCTCGTCCTGAAAAACATGCTCTTGTTCTGCACAACATCTCTGTCACTCTCTCTCTCACAACCTCCTGTCTTTCCCACATCTCCCTTTCCTCTCTCTCTCGTGCTGCTGTGTGTATGTACAAGATGTGCTGTTTTGAGGAGGACAGGAGAAAGCTGGAACAGTGAGTGCTTTGGCAGGCTGAGGTATCTGAGAATGCATGGGGAGAGCTGCCAAAGGCCCACATCTGAGTCTGATAAATGGGCACACAGGCAGCCAACACTGCAAACAGATCATATTGAATCTCTCTAAATGGCAGGTCCAAAACCACTCTCACACACACTTGAATGTATGCAAACAAGAATCTCACACACCGCACACTTTGGAGCACATTCTAAGGAAGAACCATAGGAGCAGTCCCGTAAACCAGCCAGGGATGCGACACTGAGTAGGGCTCAGAGACAGAGCAGAACGGGAGTGAGAAACCAGACAATGTTTTAAAGCTCATGAGAGCTCTATATCGGGAGTCGGGACTTGGACAAGATTCCAAAACTACAACCCCCAAAAAAACAACCTCTTACGCATGAATTATGGATACAACTACTGTGACTTAGGAAACAAGCCAGCTAGCGTAAAATCAGCACGATTCCCTGAATGGAATGGAAGGTGGCCTTTTCGTCAAAATGTGTCATCTGGTTTTAACGTTGCAGCGCGAGTGGAGAACTGATTGTGTGGCGCCGCCTCGAGCTGCATAGGCACAAGTGCGATTGAGGCACAAACCGTCACCATAATGATTGCAAGACTCTTGAGATAATGAGCGAGTTGTTGGTTGTGTTCTTATTGATATTAATGATGATGATGGTGGTGGTTAGTCTAACTAATATTCTTGTCATTCTCCACTAACAGCAAAATACCACTTGAGGCGCATTATTTTGGTTTGGTCAATGGATTATGTTGTCTACAGACGCGTTTAGAGTTGAGCATTCCTTCATGAACTCTACCAAAAAACAACAACAAAAAGAAAGTAGGTCCGTTTCCCCCCCCCCCTTTTAATTATATAATGATTATGTAATTATCACCCTACAAAGCAGAGTCATTGGGCTATTATATGCTAATGTATGTAGGGTTATTACTTTTTAAAAATGTGATCATAAAATTACAAAACCTGCCCAACATGAACGGCCGTGGAACTTTTTAACATGTACACCCCCCCCCCCATGCTATGAAAACTTGTATTAAATGGCAATGACCTATTTTGGGGCATAATAGAAAAGCTTTTGAGTATCAAATAACATATCACCCAGTCATTTTTCATGGGTGGAATATTGTCACATTACTCTTGGTATACGAAAGAAGTGGAATATAAATAATGTTCTGGACTAACTAGGATAACGAATGAGAATGGGTTCATCTTTCAAGGCTGAGAGAACATTTTGTGGTTAATACCAGTACGGTTACACTACACATGATAGATATGGTCTGATAACCAGTAGGCTATCTGATGCCATTCACGGCCTATGTGTTGAAATTCCTGATTTGAAACAGATGGAGCTCGTTTATTTATTTTTTATTTTTTTAAACCAGACGAGTTTTCCAACGCTGAGAAAAACAGGCTATTTTCCCTGTCAGTCTCCAAGACGCAGGTCTAATAAAAAACGATGTGAGCTTTCAGTTTTTATCATAGTTGAAAGCAAATTCTGATTTTTCATCACCTATAAAAGGGTAGTTCCGGGTACATTCGGACACGTTTCTTGACAGCCCATGTGTTGAAGAGAACTTACCCTTGTCTCCACGGACTCCCAGTGTTAGACACATTGCAAGTAAAAATCCAATCAGCGATGATAGCATATCCATTTTGGCAATGTTCAATGTCTTGTTATTTTTAAATGGTACTTCCCAGGATCAAATCAGTTGTTCATCAAGAAAATCCACACCTTTTTTTTGCAGAAATGTTATTACTCCACGTAGCCTATTTTACTAAAACAATCAACGAATAATGTTTGTTCCAAGTGTACTTAATTGAATAAAAATAGGCTAAAGACAGCGGTGAACAGCTTTCCCTCCGAAGCGGGCATATAGGCTACTTGAACGACACACTGGGATGCCACCTTATAACTTTAATACTGGGTTATCTAGCCTCGTGGATGAAATAAACTCCTCTTAATTCCCCGGTTCCATACAGAGCTTGTCCACTGATTTGGAACCTCCTGGGGTATTTCCTACAGGGTCTGATAAGCGGCTCTTAGTCTACCTCCAAATACGACTGAAGCGCTTGCCCCCCCCCCCCCTTCTCTCTCCTGTGCTCGCAGGGATTCCAGGACTCCGGTCATTTACTCCTGCATTTACGACCGATGAGACACAGTTGACTGACCTATCAGCCGACAAAAAGTCTCCGTATTTAGAACAAGAATGGAGCGCAAATCATGAGAAGTGTGACGGACATTAATATAATATGTTCCGAAGGAGAACTCATTCCATTTCTGGCACCACTCCTCTAGTATTTTCTGTCTGTAGCGGAGTGTCTCTATGCGCTCCAGCGGCGTGTGTATGTGAGTGAGTGAGAGTGTGTGTTATAGCACTTTTGAACAGAGCAGCTATCGCATTACAGTCAGCGCCTCGGCTCCGCCTCCGGTTGGTTGTTGATCATGGAGAGGTGCGCGCACACTCGTAAAACACACAAGCGCGCGGGCACACACACACGTACACATTTCACGTGACGCCAATAGATAAGGGTTCAACAGATAACGCACACTAATCTCAGGCTCGGGAGTATTTCCACAGGCTATTTTCAAGAGAGAAGAACCAATGAAAGCAAAATAAAAAAAGGGGGAAAAGTGAAGGGGGATGGAGGAAGGGGAGTAGTACATGCATTAGGGCTCCCGAGTGGCGCAGCGGTCCAATCAAATCAAATCAAACTTTATGTCACATGCCCTGAATACAACAAGTGTAGACCTTACCGTGAAATGCTTACTTACAAGCCCTTAACCAAAAGTGCAGTTCAAGAAGAGTTCATAAAATATTTACCAAATAAACCAAAGTAAAAAATAGTAAAAAGTAACACAATAATCAGTGTGCAGGGGTACAGGTCAGAGGTCATTTGTACATGTAGGTAGGGGGGAAGTGACAATGCATTGTTAATAAACAACAAGTAGCAGCAGTGTACAAAACAAATGCCAATGTAATAGTCAATGTAATAGTCCGGTGGCCATTTGATTAATTGTTCAGCAGTCTTATGGCTTGGGGCACTGCATCTCAGTGCAAGAGGCGTCACTACAGTCCCTGGTTCGAATCCAGGCTGTATTACATCCGGCCGTGATTGGGAGTCCCATATAGGGCGGTGCACAATTGGCCCAGCGCCATCCGGGTTTGGCCAGGGTAGGCTGTCGTTGTAAATAAGAATTTGTTAGGCACTTAATAAAAATTTAAAAAAGAAGGCAGCAGCATATAGTCAACAATAAATCATACAGTGGCATACAGTGTGTGCGTGTGTGTATGTGAATGAGTGTGAGTGAGTGTTTGTGTGCTTTACGTGTGTGTGTGTGCCCCTCTTTACAGCGACTCTCTCACCCCATTACCACAGCACATATCAAACAGTGGTTCGAGGCTTAAAGCTGCATGGCAAATGTCACCCTATTCCCTATGTAATAGGTCTCTGGTCAAAATTAGTGCACTACATTGGGAATATGATGCCATTTGGGACACAATTAAAGTCGTATGTTCCTGCTGCCTCGTGGAGGGAACCCACCAAGACCGGCACAAAACAGCTCTACAATCAGCCTGCCTAAATACAGCCACGCTAGCGTTACATAATAACACACTGCCTGGCCCAAAATAATCTGCTGCCTGAGAAATGCCTCTATGGTCCAGCCCATGCAGATCCCCACTGCTTACAGAACACAAGAGGGTTGCTATGGTCCAGCCCAGGCAGATCCCCACTGCTTACAGAACACAAGAGGGTTGCTATGGTCCAGCCCAGGCAGATCCCCACTGCTTACAGAACACAAGAGGGTTGCTATGGTCCAGGCCAGGCAGATCCCCACTGCTTACAGAACGCAAGAGGGTTGCTATGGTCCAGGCCAGGCAGATCCCCACTGCTTACAGAACACAAGAGGGTTGCTATGGTCCAGCCCAGGCAGATCCCCACTGCTAACAGAACACAAGAGGGTTGCTATGGTCCAGGCAAGGGACAGGAAGGCTTAACATTAGCAAGCTGCACTAACTCCCTGAACCAGAGCTAATTGAAAAGGGATGTACATTAGCCTGGTCCCAGACCAGTCTGTGCTGTCTTGACCAACGACCAGATCTGTTACCAGGCTAATATTAGCTATATTACATGAGAGAATACAGTTTGTCTTTGATGACGCTTTTCTTTAGAAGATGTTGGGGGAGGGAGTGCTAAACTGACATATGGAATTGTTTTAAGATGGTCATACTATGGATTATTTAGATATTTGATTTGAACTATATATATATATATATATATAGATACCATTTTTTAAAATAAAATATTGATTTTTGCCTTTACTCTGAAGCCAGAGTGTTACGATAAATGAGTGAGGAGGTGTGGAGTCAGGCGCAGAGAGCAAAAGATGTGGGAAAAAACATGCTTTAATGTCCCGGAAACATAACATGAACAAAAGTAAGAAAACAAATGATCAGAAATATAAACGGACAGCGTGAAACCCAAATGCAAACAAAATACACTCAAACAACAAAACAGACGAACAAGCCCGCACGAAACAGAAGCGGGCTGAACAAACTATATATAACCCTACCCTAACAACCAAACAAGAAACAGGTGATACCAATTAGACAGAACTAAAGGAACACAGAACAACGGATCGGCGATAGCTAGTAGACCGGCGACGACGACCGCCGAGTGCCACCCGAACAAGAAGGGGAGTCACCTTCGGTAATATTCGTGACACAGAGACGTATTGAACAACACATTAATGAATGGCAAAAGGGACACTCAAAAAATAAATAATCAGAAACAATGTTTTGAAGTGTCCGAAATCTAGGAGATATAAAAAGATTCAGGAATTATAAAAATATATACAGTTGAAGTCGGAAGTCTACATAGACCTTAGCCAAATACACTTAAACTTTAAGTCCTTCACAATTCCTGACATTTAATCCTAGTAAAAATCCCCTGTCTTATGTCAGTTAGGATCACCACTTTATTTTAAGAATGTGAAATGTCAGAATAATAGTAGAGAGAATTATTTATTTCAGCTTTTATTTCTGTCATCACATTCCCAGTGGGTCAGAAGTTGACATACACTCAATTAGTATTTGGTAACATTACCTTTAAATTGTTTAACTTGGGTCAAACGTTTTGGGTAGCCTTCCACAAGCTTCCCACAATAAGTTGGGTGAATACTGGCCAGTCCCTCCTGACAGAGCTGGTGTAACTGAGTCAGGTTTGTAAAGGCCTCCTTTCTCACACACGCTTTGTGATGGGGCTTTGTGATGGGCACTTCAACATCTTGACGTTGTTGTCCTCAGGCCATTTTGTCACAACTTTGGAAGTATGCTTGGGGTCGTTGTCCATTTGGAAGACCCATTTGCGACCAAGCTTTAACTTACTTCCTGATTGATGTCTTGAGATGTTGCTTATTTCGATATAGGACTCATTTTAGTGTGGATATAGATACTTTTGTACCTGTTTCCTCCAGTATCTTCACAAGGTCATTTGCTGTTGTTCTGGGATTGATTTGCACTTTTTGCACCAAAGTACGTTCATCTCTAGGAGACAGAACGCGTCTCCTTCCTGAGCAGTATGACGGCTGCGTGGTCCCATGGTGTTTACACTTGTGTACTATTGTTTGTACAGATGAACGTGGTACCTTCAGGCGTTAGGAAATTGCTTCCAAGGATGAACCAGACTTGTGGAGGTCTACACATTTTTACTTGGCCAATTTCTTTTTATTTTCACATGATGTCAAGCAAAGAGGCACTGAGGCCTTGAAATACATCCACAAGTATACTTCCAATTGACAATGTCAATTAGCTTATCAGAAGCTTCTAAAGCCAGGACATAATTTTCTGGAATTTTTCAAGCTGTTTAAAGGCACAGTCAACTTAGTGTATGTTAACTTCTGACCCACTGGAATAGTGATATAGTGAATTATAAGTGAAATAATCTGTCTGTAAACAATTTTGGGAAAAATGACTTGCGCCATGCACAATGCAGATGTCCGAAACAACTTGCCAAAACTATAGTTTGTTCAAAATAAATGTGTGGAGTGCTTGAAAAACATGTTTTAATGACTCCAACCTAAGTGTATATAAACTTCCGACTTCAACTGTATACACTACCTGTCCAAAGTTTGGACACACCTACTCATTAAAGTTTGTTGTTTTTAAACTATTTTTACATTGTAGAATAATAGTTAAGACATCAACACTATGAAATAACACATATGGAATCATGTAGTAACCAAAAAAAGTGTTAAACAAATCCAAATAGATTT
The DNA here is from genome assembly GCF_021184085.1 of Oncorhynchus gorbuscha. Lineage (NCBI taxonomy): Eukaryota > Metazoa > Chordata > Actinopteri > Salmoniformes > Salmonidae > Oncorhynchus > Oncorhynchus gorbuscha. Next base: position 51,807,660 of record NC_060195.1, on the reverse strand, counting down.
GAGATTCTTCAAGGTAGCCACCCTTTGCCTTGATGACAGCTTTGCACACTCTTGGCATTCTCTCAACCATCTTCACCTGGAATGATTTTCCAAAAGTCTTGAAGGAGTTCCCACATATGCTGAGCACTTGTTGGCTGCTTTGGGTTGAGGTCAGGTGATTGTGGAGGCCAGGTCATCTGATGCAGCACTCCATTACTCTCCTTCTTGGTCAAATAGCCCTTACACAGCCTGGAGGTGTGTTTTGGGTAATTGTCCTGTTGAAAAACAAATTATAGTCCCACTAAGCGCAAAGCAGATGGGATGGCATATCGCTGCAGAATGCTGTGGTAGCCATGCTGATTAAGTGTGCCTTGAATTCTAAACAAATTACAGACAGTGTCACCAGCGAAGCACACCCACACCATCACACCTCCTCCTCCATGCTTCACAGTGGGAACCAAACATGCAGAGATAATCCGTTCACCTGCTCTGCGTTTCACAAAGACACGGCGGTTGGAACCAAAAATCTCAAATTTGGACTCATCAGACCAAAGAACAGATTTTCACCGGTCTTATGTCCATTGCTTGTGTTTCTTGGCCCAAGCAAGTCTCTTCTTATTATCGGTGCCCTTTAGTGGTGGTTTCTTTGCAGCAATACACATATGAAGGCCTGATTCATACAGTCTCCTCCGAACAGCTGATGTTGAGATGTGTCTGTTACTTGAAATCGGTGAAGCATTTATTTGGATTGCAATTTCTGAGGCTGGTAACTCTAAAGGATTTATCCTCTGCAGCAGAGGTAACTCTGGATCTTCCTTTCCTCATGAGAGCAATATTCATTATAGCGCGTGATGGTTTTTGCTACTGCACTTGAAGAAACTGTCAAAGTTCTTGAAATGTTCCACATTTACTGACCTTCATCTCTTAAAGTAATGATGGATTGTTGTTTCTCTTTGCTTATTTGAGCTGTTCTTGCCATAATATGGACTTGGTCTTTTACCAAATAGGACTGTCTTCTGTATACCACCCCTACCTTGTCACAGCACAACTGATTGGCTCAAACACATTAAGAAGGAAAGAAATTCCACAAACAAACTTTTAACAAGGCACAACTATTAACTGAAATGCATTCCAGGTGACTACCTTATGATGCTGGTTGAGAGAATTCCAAGAATGTGCAAAGCTGTCATCAAGGCAAAATGTGGCTACTTTGAAAAGTCTCAAACATAAAATATATTTTGATTTGTTTAACACTTTTTAGGTTACTTTCATGATTCCATATGTGTTATTTTATAGTTTTGATATCTTCACTATTATTCTACAATGTAGAAAATATTAAAAACAAAGAAAAACCTTGGAATGAGTAGGTGTGTCCAAACTTTTGACTGGCACTGTATAGATACACAGTGCATTCAGAAAGTATTCAGACCCCATAATGTTTTTCACATCTTGCTACATTACAGCCTTATTCTAAAATGTAAATGTCATATTCTCGATTTTTATAAATTTGTGGGATATTGTGCATACTTCGACAAGGGACATTTAAAAAACAAAACCATTTCTATATATATACATTTTTTAAACATATATTTAACCCCTTTTTTTGGGTTGTCGCAAAACTATCTTCATACTTCCATTTGATTTTTAAAACCAGTACCATTTACCTTCAGACAAGTCCGCGACACCATCTTGTTTGTGAGAGTCAAACCGTTCGGAAGCTACAGACGTTGTTTGTGAGAAGACCAATTTTCGGGATGTCTCATGGTCTGACAAACACTGCTCTAGCTCTGCTACCTTTCAACACAGATGCGGAAGTGCGACACTGGCGGATGAGGTGGATAGATTTTTTAAACTGACAGATTTTGATAGGTATTTTCTTGTTATGTACGCATCTGTGCATCAATCGACTCAAGGGGGTTATCAGCTAGCGAGTCCTTCTGTAGCTCAGTTGGTAGAGCATGGCGCTTGTAATGCCAGGGTAGTGGGTTCGAGCCCCGGGACCACCAATACGTAGAATGTATGCACACATGACTGTAAGTCGCTTTGGATAAAAGCGTCTGCTAAATGGCATATATTATTATATTATCATTAAGACTCAATGGAAGTGCAGTGTAGAAGTCATGTAGGACATTAGTTAAACATTAGTTGAATGTTTGACCACAATGCCCTTGGTGCAGGTCATGTGACGTGTGTGTGTGTGTGTGTGTGTGTGTGTGTGTGTGTGTGTGTGTGTGTGTGTGTGTGTGTGTGTGTGTGTGTGTGTGTGTGTGTGTGTGTGTGTGTGTCATGGCATGTCTGTAGCCTCCGTCTGCTGTCAATCTAAGTTGGCCCCCAAGCACCCAGTCATTTCACAGATTTCTAACACCCTGTCAATCAATCGGGACTCTACCTATAGCCTCAGAGGTTCCTTGTCACTTGTGATTGGCTAATATCAGATCTTGGACGTCGCCACACACAGGCTGCCAGCCCCTTTGGCCGATGTCGCAGAATCCTGCAGTTATTTGTCAGTGTCTGTATGTTTTATGGCCCCCTACGGATGATGCATTCAGTGTGTGTGTGTGAGCATGTTCGCCCACATGTTTACACTGTATATACCACATGTGGTTTTGAGTGTGTGTGTTAACAATTACTTACACCCTAAAAATATATATATAAAAAAAATGTAAAATACCTAGAGCGTATATGTACACTACAACTAGCGCATGTGCATTTGTGTTGTTTTTGTGTCCAGTTGTGTGTGTGTGTGTGTGTGTGTGTGTGTGTGTGTGTGTGTGTGTGTGTGTGTGTGTGTGTGTGTGTGTGTGTGTGTGTGTGTGTGTGTGTGTGTGTGTGTGTGTGTGTGTGTGTGTGTGCGTGCGTGCGTGCATATGTGTGTGTAGGCGAGAGAAAGAGGGAGAGCGAACAGTCCACCAGGACCCTCAGCCTAGGCGAGGACACTACCTGCTCCGCTCACAGCCTTGAGGTGTCACCTGACCTATGTGACGTCCTGACTGTCACCCCACCTCCACACCTCTCCACTCATTCACCCACTACTCTGTCCTCCACCACTCCTTCACCCCCAAAACAAGGGAAGCGCCTCTCTCTCTCATGTTAGGGACTCATCAGTCAACTTATCAAACACCCTTTGAAATAGTTTGGTCAATGGAGGTTGAGTGAGCATTGTTATCAGCTATCTCTCTCCTCCGAAAGAACAACAGATGCCTTCTAACCTTCCTCAGAGCAGAAGATAAGGCCCGGGCTGGACTTAATTTGACCCAAAGTCCTGTGTTAGGCAAGGTTAGGCAGTGTGAGAAAAACAGAGGGAGGTTTTGTTATTCATTGTAAATCAATCACACCACATGCAGTGGTTTATTATCTGAACCTGCTCTCCATACTCACAGACCACACATTCCATTGCACAGCCTCACCGGTGTAAAATACTTTATTTAGAATGTTTCTTTATTGAGTTATTTTTAAAAATCGTAACAGAAATATATGATTATATTTCTTAAAATATAGCAACATGTGGGGACACTATCTGCATACGAAGGGAACTCCAATACCCTCTTTATTTGTCCACACAGCCCACCGCTTTTTTTGACAAAGACATTTCCAATCCAACACATGCTGATGTTTGATGCGCAAGTTCTTCCCTTCTCTTCTCAAGGACCAGGAGAATAGACCACGCCCCCTGGAGCCCCTGCCTGTTTACTGTCCAGCACGGCTTCTCTTCACCAAACGAATTCCAGCCTACCCACTGCATAGGCCTGCCCAACCCAGGGTAATAATTATACACATACACTATCCACTAATCTGCCTGGCGACTGTCTCTACTGTAAGATATGTGCACATCTGGACTGGAGTCAATTAAAAAAATATATATCCTCCTCCCTGTGTTCTCCACTCGGCATGGAAAATACCTCCTCCCTGTGTTCTCCCCTCGGCATGGAAAATACCTCCTCCCTGTGTTCTCCCCTCGGCATGGAAAATACCTCCTCCCTGTGTTCTCCCCTCGGCATGGAAAATACCTCCTCCCTGTGTTCTCCCCTCGGCATGGAAAATACCTCCTCCCTGTGTTCTCCCCTCGGGATGGAAAATACCTCCTCCCTGTGTTCTCCCCTCGGCATGGAAAATACCTCCTCCCTGTGTTCTCCCCTCGGCATGGAAAATACCTCCTCCCTGTGTTCTCCCCTCGGCATGGAAAATACCTCCTCCTGTGTTCTCCCCTCGGCATGGAAAATACCTCCTCCCTGTGTTCTCCCCTCGGCATGGAAAATACCTCCTCCCTGTGTTCTCCCCTCGGCATGGAAAATACCTCCTCCCTGTGTTCTCCCCTCGGCATGGAAAATACCTCCTCCCTGTGTTCTCCCCTCGGCATGGAAAATACCTCCTTCACTGAAGCTAGAAATCCAGTGTGACGTCTATAGGTTAGATAGAAATTATTCAATGCCTCACAATCCTACCAAAAGTCTTTGTGATGAAATAGCAGCCAGCCAGCCCCACGGTGGTTGACTTAGTTATTTTGCAGATATCCATTGAACCAAAACATGACAAAAATATAAGAAATTGTTACAGTTCATCCACTCACTTGGCTGTGACGATTTGTGGTGCAGTGCATGTTTGGGCCATATGGGGGCAGGCTATTTTTGGAGAGTTCCAAGAAACAGTTCAAAGAAGCACCCAAACATTAACAAGTGAGATAAAGAATCCTCTACATACGTCTAGACCATCTAAGAATTCAGGAGACCGTAAAGACTTCTCTCGACAATGACAGGCATTCCTTGTCAGAATTCCACTGTGGCTGTTGTTATTAGCCCATTTCCTTTAATTACAAGATAGCCACCTCAAATATGTAGCTCCTTAGTCTTATTTACTGTAAATGAATGCTATACCCTGGCACATCAAGAGCAGAGGAAGAGATGTGGCTTTATTTATGTTTAACAGGAGCCAATTTTCTCTTGTTTCCTACTCTGTCATCCCGTAGTCTCAGAAGCTCTAGTGAAGCTTCCATAGGTACAGATCTAGGATCAGTTTCCCCTTCCACAATCCTAACCTTAACCATTAGTGGGGGAAATACTAAACTGACTCAATATCAGCGTCTAGGGGCAACTTCACCCTTTCCTCTACAAATTCTCCAATCCAGAAAAAGGCTCTGTGGAATGTGCATGTATCTGACATGTTTTAATCAATCAATATTTGTTAAGTGATAATGCCCTCGAAGCCGGTGTTTGGAGGATATATTGGCACTGGTGTTTTTAGGCCGTGTAAACCGTGCCAAGATTTCCTCCAAACACCAGCTTCGAGAGGATTATACTTTTTATACAATGGGTTACCAACATATTCAAATACTGATTTACATATTTTCATTATTTTTAGGAATTTATTCATACTATTTCATCCTTACACAAGATATAGTCCTGACACAAATTTAGGGTTGCTACCCAAGCCGGCTGGTCGTTCGTTCTGTCGGTTCGGTTGCCATAGACGCGACTCAGTCATTCAGTCTTTTTGTTCTGTATCATTTGTTCTAAATGTTCCATTGCCATACTGGCTGGCAACGTTCTTATCCCTTGCTTGCTAGCTAGACAACACTGGCTAATTTACAGTCACATCAAAAAGTGCAGCCTTTGCATTTGTTAAAGTTGTTTTCTAGTGACATTTATTTGGATACATCCATAACAATGAGCTAATGAGGTGTGATTTCACCTAGCATAGAAAATGTGCTCACTCGTGAGGACACTGTTGTTCAGAGGAGCTAGCCAACAACCCAGCTAACACAATCACTTCAAACTGAAGCTGGAAAACAACAAACTAGATGCACTTGGTTTCGTTTAAAATTAGTTCAATTGACGTTTCTTTGAACATATTCATAAAGATAATGCCAGCTGATTTATGATTTCGACTGGCTCAGAAATGCTGTCTGTCTGTCTGTCTCGTCCCGACTCCCGACATGTTCATTACTATGGGACAGCTGGAGATCGATCTTGAATATTGAAACAATGTTGCAAATGTCGTGGAGACAGACAGCAAGGTTTATGCAAATCTCTGCTGTTGAAAACTAAATATTAGTCTAAAAGAAATGTGAGATAATGTCTAGATGCTTTTTATAGTGGAGATCAAGTTTATAAAGTGCCTGGCTGGGCTGATGAGTCAGATGGATTGCGCAGTCAGATGGAACAGAGTAAATAGACATTTTAACATCATAGATTTAGCAGGTGGTAACTTGGGGACACCGGCTGGAATGCGCTTTTAACCAATCAGCATTGAGAATTAGACCCAGAATTAGACCCATTAAATTGGCTATAGATAGCAAGACTGAGTGAAAGAGAGAAAAATAGGGGATGAGAGACCATTGACTTTTTCAAGCTCTTTTTGTCTTATGCCTATGTGTGTTCATTGGTTCGTTTGTGGGAGTTGTCATATGTTTTCAGGTGTGTTTGTGTGTTACATTGGAGTTATACCACCTTGCTCCGCAATCACCTTAGAATGGAGGTTAAGTTAGCTCTACATCTAGGAAGCCAGTCTGCAGCTTCCAGTTAGTCTGTTCAGACACTCCCACACCTTGTTTGCTCTGTGAGGATTAGATCACGGGAGCAGCCCTCGACAAACTGGGAGAAGATAACAGTGGAGGCTACAAATGGATGTTAATGATCCCCAACCCATTCAAGTGGGTGAATCACCGAGTCCTATTGTTTCATTGTGAGGAGGCTGGAATTGCCCCACCACATCCTGTGTGTGTGTGTGTGTGTGTGTGTGTGTGTGTGTGTGTGTGTGTGTGTGTGTGTGTGTGTGTGTGTGTGTGTGTGTGTGTGTGTGTGTGTGTGTGTGTGTGTGTGTGTGTGTGTGTGTGTGTGTGTGTGTGTGTGTAAGAGAGAAAGGATAGGGAGATCGTAAGGTCAAGGAAGACACGCACGCACAGAGAGAGAGCGAGAAGTCAGTGAAGTGTTCTGTTTAGACAGGAAGTGAGTAAAGGATCCTCCTTCTTGCTTCTTCCTCTGTTAAAGGTGATTTATTGTGACTTATTGTGGAATTCCACTGCGTTTACAGTTTAGTTTAATGGAGGCTATGGGAACGCCATAGTATTTATGAGTATGTTGTATGTCTGTGATAAACTCCTGTCAGGCGATCTCTACACTTGCCTCTCTCACCCACCTGCCATGTGAGACTGGAGGCTTTGACATATATTGCTCTGGCATTGTCAATTGAGGATCCTGTGGGCAGGGGTGTTCAACTCTGACCCTACGGAGTCTGCTGCTTTTCTGCTCTACCTGATAATGAATTCCACCCACCTGGTGTCCCAATTCTAAATCAGTCCCTGATTAGAGGGGAAGAATGGGGAAAAAAAGAGTGGAACTGGCTTCAAGGTCCAGAGTTGAGTTTGAGGGCTGTGGGGTAATATCAATAGCTTTCTGTTTCTAACAGGACTGGCTTAACCAGTCCATTAACATCCACATTATCATAGCAATCTCGTGAAAACTGAAATAATGTGTCTATGGTGCTACGAGGCCATGGTGTGTATGCGTGTGTGTGTGTTTATGTGAGTGCGTGTGCCGAGGCCAACAAGGAAACAGGAGATGGCTATGGGAAATGAAGAGAGGGCATTTTAGATTTGATTTAGTGTTAATGGCATGGTGTGGAGACGGCTATCTGCCCGTCCCCATGCAGACAAACCTAATAGACTTAGAGCCTCTGTCTGAGCATCAAGGTAACGTGTGTCACGCATGTACCCCCTTTCCAATCACACACACACACACAGGTACAGACAGACAGACGCACGCACACACAACACACACACACACACACACACACACACACACACACACACACACACACACACACACACACACACACACACACACACACACACACACACACACACACACACACACACACACACACACACACACACACACACACACACACACACACACACACACTTGTGCAAGTTCTCCCAATTAAAAAGATCACATTGTAGGATTTTTAATGAATTTATTTGCAAATTATGGTGGGAAAAAAGTATTTGGTCAATAACAAAAGTTTATCTCAATACTTTGTTATATACCCTTTGTTGGCAATGCCAGAGGTCAAACGTTTTCTGTAAGTCTGTAAGTCACAAGGTTTTCACACACTGTTGCTGGTATTTTGGCCCATTCCTCCATGCAGATCTCCTCTAGAGCAGTGATGTTTTGGGGCTGTTGCTGGGCAACACGGACTTTCAACTCCCTCGAAAGATGATTTATTGGGTTGAGATCTGGAGACTGGCTAGGCCACTCCAGGATCTTGAAATGCTTCTTACGAAGCCACTCCTTTGTTGCCCGGGCGGTGTGTTTGGGATCATTGTCATGCTGAAAGACCCAGCCACGTTTCATCTTCAATGCCCTTGCTGATGGAAGGAGGTTTTCACTCAAAATCTCACGATACATGGCCCCATTCATTCTTTCCTTTACACGGATCAGTTGCCCTGGTCCCTTTGCAGAAAAACAGCCCCAAAGCATGATGTTTCCACCCCCATGCTTCACAGTAGGTATAGTGTTCTTTGGATGCAACTCAGCATTCTTTGTCCTCCAAACGCGACGAGTTGAGTTTTTACCAAAAAGTTATATTTTGGTTTCATCTGACCATATGACATTCTCCCAATCTTCTTTTGGATCATCCAAATGCTCTCTAGCAAACTTCAGACGGGCCTGGGAATATACTGGCTTAAGCAGGGGGACACGTCTGGCACTGCAGGATTTGAGTCCCTGGCGGTGTAGTGTGTTACTGATGGTAGGCTTTGTTACTTTGGTCCCAGCACTCTGCAGGTCATTCACTAGGTCCCCCCGTGTGGTTCTGGGATTTTTGCTCACCGTTCTTGTGATCATTTTGACCCCACGGGGTGAGATCTTGCGTGGAGCCCCAGATCGAGGGAGATTATCAGTGGTCTTGTATGTCTTCCATTTCCTAATAATTGCTCCCACAGTTGATTTCTTCAAACCAAGCTGCTTACCTATTGCAGATTCAGTCTTCCCAGCCTGGTGCAGATCTACAATTTTGTTTTTAAGTGGGAGAACTTGCACAATTGGTGGCTGATTAAATACTTTTTGCCCCACTGTATCTACCTAAATCCAGCACTGTTAAGCCACAGTATTGTTTGAGATTTCAATTGTTGTGCATTGTGTGTGTCAAATAAATGAGTTCATAACACATACATCAATACATACAGACTGTCTGCTGGGAGGCAAAAACTGGACCCCACTTCTGACAACCAATGTGGTGTCTCAATATCTGTCTGTCACCACCAGTCACATCACATCTACACCGAGAGCAAGAGAGAAAGAGGGAGAGAGGGAGAGAGGGAGTGAGAGGGAGGGAAAGAGAGAAAGATAGAGGGAGGGAGAGAAAGAGAGAAAGATAGAGGGAGGGAGAGAAAGAGAGATCAAATGCCTTATTTCAATAGAGACTTACCCCCATACCAGTGTATCACCAGAGTTTTATGTTAATGTTGGTTCTAGTGCAATTGTATTTCTATTAGGAGTGTGACACTAAGAACTTCGGGGGAACAGAATCAACAACCTCTGCGTCATCAAGACGGTTACTTTGTGAGAAGATGCTGAAGTTCACAGTTGGAGATTGTTATGTAAAATGCCAGCTGAAAAGTGCCAGTGGCCCGGCTTTGGCCCCAGGCGATAGCAGGTCCGCTGGAGCCATGGCCCAGTGAGACACAGTTTCCGGCCCGCGCAGATCAAAACAGAAAACCCACTGGGCACACACTGGTTGAATCAACGTCGTTTACACGCCATTTCAATGAAATGTAGTTGAACCAACATGGAGTAGATGCTGAATTGGGTCTGTGTCCAGTGGGAAGTCTAAGCGGTTTTGGTAAAACAATGGGGTAAATCATGTATGTAAATGTGCCAAAAGAGAGATTAAAGAGAGAGAGAGAGAGAGAGAGAGAGAGAGGGAGAGGGAGAGAGCAGGTTAAATTGACAAGGCAGGGATGAATCATTATTAGTTGAGGATGTAGAATATCAAACAATAGGATACAAGACTCCTATCATTATTCTATTATTAACGGCGAGACGAGAGACGACAGAGATATGCTCCTATCAGACCACCACTCAATCTATCTGAGTGGTAATTCAATAAGACCTTCCTGGTTTTCCCTATAGCCAATCAATTGCACTCGGTGCAAAAACAAATAAGCATTGCCACTCCAATAACCGTCAGTCATAAATATATTTCAGCTCAACTGACAGTGTTTATCAAAGCTCAATGTCTATTTCACAAATGGCACCCTATTCCCAATTTACAGTAGTGCACTACTTTTCACCAGAGCTCAATGGGCCCTGGTCAAAAGTAGTGCACTACATGGGGAAAAGGGCACAATTTGGGACGGTTCCTATGTCTCCAGTTTCAGGAAATGTGTAAATTGGAGGGAACGAGTTGACAGTGGTATGTGCCATCCCTCCCCGAGGTGGCTAGTGACCAAGATAACACAGATAGTAATGAGATAGCAGTCACCCCCTGCTACTTGTGAACCCAAGCTTGACCAAGTAAAACAGATTGGGGGATTTACGTTGGCTTGTAAACAAAACAAACAAGTTCATTGAGGAACGAGTACCACAGCTTTCGTAGGCCTAACCCCCACATCATATAGACACACACGCACACACACACACAGACACAAACACACACACACACACACACACACACACACACACTGGAGGGAACAGAGGGAACGAGTTAATGAGTATGTGCTATCACCCCCAGAGGTGGCTAGTGACCAAGATAACAGAGAGAGTAAAGAGAGAGAGATAACAAATCGATAGCAGTCACCCCCCTGCTACATGTGAACCCGGGCTCGACCAAGTAAAACAGATTGGGTGATGAAGTTGGTTTGTAAACACAGAGATACAGAAAGAGGGATATGCCATTTAAAAAAAAATATTTGGTCAATCACCTCACAAGCACATTGATTACATGAACGCCACAAAAGCAGTGTGTACAGGCAAGCTGATCTCGTTTACTCTCCGTCTCTCTCTCTCTACTCACTCTCTCTGTCATTACATTTGACATTTTTCTATTTTAAAATGGCTTTATTGGCATGACATAATGTACATAAAGCGTACATTGGAAATGGAATGATTGCCATGAACAATGTTAACATCGTTGTCAACGCTAAAGGACAATTGGTTAAAAAAAATATTGGACAACATTCTCTCTTTCACTCTCAATCTCACACATACACCAACATTAACTAGGTGAGAGCCCTTTGATGTTGTCTTGGGTGAGACTAAACCGCTTTGAATGGCCTTCTGAACAATTATTCAGATGAGTACACCAGTGAGGGGAGGGATGGAGCGGGGGACTCAATGGAAGCTGTCATGGCACAGTGGTGATAGGGAAAGGGTGCTTCCCTGATTGGAGTTGCCATGGCGATGGCAATAAGTGTGTGTGTGTAGGGGGGGTGTTGTGTTTATGTTTTTTTTAATGAATCTTTCATATTTGGGTATTAGCAATGTTGTCAATAAAAACTTAGCAGGGTACAGTTTTTTATTTTTTATGCATGCGAATTATCAAATGCTATGGGGTGACAACAAAGAACTGGCGACACCGTGGTGGTGTGACAACTGGAGGTGCTTGAAATAATATCTTAATCTCCGGACTGAACACAAGCCATCAAACCCACATTCAGTTCTATGCAAATGCAATCTTCTCTCCATGAGCTGCCACCCACCCCAGCAAAATGACACAAAATTGCAGCATGACGACTTTGTTGATCAAATACATGCCCAGACATGCACACTCGCTCACGCACGTAAATGAGTGTTTCGTTGCTCATTATTTTTTCAAAACACTGTTCTGGGGTCAGCCGGTTCATGTGATAGGTTATTTCTTAATGGCCGCTCTGAGGTCAGCCAGCCATTTGTTGCCAATGCTAAAAGGTTAAACCAACAGCACCATTATGCCATAGTCATTAATACCACTAGTCACAATAAATTATCGTAGGCTCCGTCACATAGCAAGGTAGAGGGGGAAAAAAACCATGTTGTCCATTTCCTTACTACTTCACTCCTATAAAAATGGCCCCTGATCTACCAGCACACCTCTGGATATAGAACAGTTGGAATTACGGTGTCCATATTAGGATAGCCTCAGAGTCATAATTGTTAGCACAGCGATGTTCTCCCACTTATCGGTTCACTGTTGACATCTAATGACATTTGCTGCACGTAAACATTAACATTTGGAAGCAATTCAATGTTTGTGTGTGGTGAGAGAGGCTGGACATCAATGAGCAATTAGGCTGACAATGAATTTAACGTGGTCGAGGACAGCTCATTTCATTATCAAACAAGCACGAGTTGTCTTCCATATTGATTCATCTACTTTAGAAAAAGGTATTTAGCACACACGCTCTAGCATGCCCCCCCCCCCCCCCCCCCCCCACACACACACACACACATTTTAGATGCAGTAAATGGCTCTTAATTGATGCACAGCATCCTTTCTTTCATTATTTAGGAGCCTAGCTCATTATCCTGCCATTCCCAGCTGTAACTAAGTACAGCGCTGTACAGCCTCCTTGGAATAAACAAATACAAAGAGAAGCACCCAGAATAGCAAATGGAGCCACTTCATCATTCTGAAAGAGAGAGAGAGAGTGTGGTGTGTGAGTGATTGTGTGCATGTGTGTGTGCGCATATGCACGTTGCACACACTCCTACCCTCTGGAGATGAGGCACTCTGGTGGATTTCCCCAGTGCCCAGTGATGCTGTTTGGACACTAAGCCCAGGTTTAGAGTCCACGACGGCGTGACATTCTAACATGCTGCTCTCTAATTGACTCATTAGACTCTGTCAGTCAGGGGCGAGCTCACCTGTTCAGCTCACATCCAGAACCAATGATTGACAAGCTGTACCCTAATGCCCTAGCTATTCATTTCTCATTGGCCTTGTCTCAGGATAGTACGTTGGTGGTTTGAAGGTATCCCTCTAGTGGTGTGGGGGCTGTGCTTTGGAAAAGTGAAGTGAGGTTATATCCTGCCTGGTTGGCCCTGTCTGGGGGTATCGTTGGACGGGGCCATAGTGTCTCCCGCCCTCCCCTGTCTCAGCCTCCAGTATTTATGCTGCAATAGTTTGTGTGTCGGAGGGCTAGGGTCAGTCTGTTATATCTGGATTATTTCTCCGGTCTTATCCAGTTTCCTGTGTGAATTTAAGTATGCTAACTCCCTCTCTGTCTCCCTTTTCTTTCAGAGGACCTGAGTCCTAGGACCATGCCTCAGGACTACCTGGCCTGATGACTCCTTGCAGTCCCTAGTCCACCTGATCGTGGTGCTGCTCCAGTTTCAAATGTTCTGCCTGCGGCTAGGGAACTCTGACCTGTTCACCGGACGTGCTACTTTGTCCCGGACCTGCTGTTTTCGACTCTCTCTCTCTCTACCGCACCTGCTGTCTAACTCTGAATGAACGGCTATGAAAAGCCAACTGACATTTACTGCTGAGGTGCTGACCTGTTGCACCCTCTACAACCACTGTGATTATTGTTATTTGACCCTGCTGGTCATTTATGAACGTTTGAACAGCTTGGCCATGTACTGTTATAATCCCCACCTGGCACAGTCAGAAGAGGACTGGCACCCCTCAGAGCCTGGTTCCTCTCTAGGTTTCTTCCTAGGTTCCTGCCTTTCTAGGGAGTTTTTCCTAGCCACCGTGCTTTTACATCTGCATTGCTTGCTGTTTGGGGTTTTAGGCTGAGTTTCTGTACAGCACTTTGTGACATCGGTTGATAAATACATTTGATTGACCTAGTTCAATGATCTCTCTCTCTCTCTCTCTCTCTCTCTCTCTCTCTCTCTCTCTCTCTCTCTCTCTCTCTCTCTCTCTCTCTCTCTCTCTCTCTCTCTCTCTCTCTCTCTCTCTCTCTCTCTCTCTCTCTCTCTCTCTCTCTCTCTCTCTCTCTCTTCTCTCTCTTCTCTCTCTTTCTCTCTCTCTCTCCTCCCATCTCGCTGACTCTCTTTCCTTCTCCATTTACCTCGCTCTCGCTGAATGCAATGATGATATCAATGTAGACAAGTCTCTCTCCTCTCAATATCCTTTGTGCCCCCCCCCTCCCAAGTCCACACAGATCCCAGAATAAGACTGCTAATTGTGTCAATCTTACACCACTCCGATGACCACATTCAAGGTTCAGTTACTGTGCTCAACGTTTCCATAGTCATCCTATAGGTATGGTATTTTAAACTGTTGCAGTCTTTGGCTGTTGTCCAGCTGTCTAACTCCAGTAGGCGTTTCTCCATATGTTATCCCCAGTGATTGAAGGGATTGGACTGTACCATAGGAGCATTATATATTTAAGGGTGTCTTATTATCTAGTTCAGATTGGGATCCGGCTTCTACACTCTCTCACTTGTGTACAGATGCTTATAAGGTTATTTCGCTCATGCATATGCACAGGCGCGCACACACTATCTCGCTCACATCTCGCGCGCACACGCACACGCACACGCACACACACACACACACACACACACACACACACACACACACACACACACACACACACACACACACACACACACACACACACACACACACACACACACACACACACACACACACACACACACACACACACACAGGGCAGCAGACAATTGATCCGTGTTGGCCGGCACACAAACAAATGATGGAAGTAATGATTTGACATGTGAACGGGCCAATCCCTCTCTCTCACAGTGTTAGATTGAAAATAGGATTCTGGGATCATAACTCAAAGAAGGTTCAACTCTCAACTCAACACAACAAAGGGAAGCAAATATGAAGCTCACTTGAAAGAGGCGATCTCGGATTGGTACATCCATTTGTGGACTTCTAAATAAGTTCTAAATAGCCATTGATTCTTGAAGAACTGAGTGCAAACTGTCTTACTCCATCACAATCCAAAATATACACTTGTTTTTCTCCATGTAAACTAGAAGTTTGGCAAAAAAAAGGTAGCATAATTAATAACAGTATCATGCAGGAATCAATAGACGGAGTTGTAAGAGTTGGAATCCAGAAAGAACAAAACCCTGCCCTCAAACATCATCCTTCGTCAATTGTGTCTTCTTTTTATTGCGTAAAACAAAAATGCCACTTTGGATGTTTAAGATATCCCTCTGGTGCCCAAGTTGACCTATTTTAAGAAATGCCATTAGTCGGTGGATATAAAGTCGAAGATCTTTGATAGGCTGATGCAGCATTTGTTACAGGTTAGCATAAGGGCTAAATGTGTCAGGTTATCTAATGGGAACAGCTAAGATGTACATCATTGTATCACATGCAACTACATCAAGTATTTTAATTGGCTGATGCACATTTTGAGACCGAGAAAAGGCTTAAACTTAACTTTTTCTAATGTTCGCAAGTATGGACCCATCATTTTCATCTCATGGATGATCAGTCCTTGCATCCATAGCTCTGTCTATACAGTTGAGTGGTTATATTTCTCCAGCACCATCGCTCCGCTGTTTACCAAAAACATGGCAGGGGTGACTACTTTCTTGCAGTTTGAATCCCAGATTCAAACTACAAGAAAGGTGCTGTGTGGTACCATGTTTCCTGTATTCTTGGAAAAGAGGAGCAGCGATCACTGCGTACAGTAACACAGTAGTATCAAATTCCCCTGCAATGACTCACTCATCCTCAATAGCCATGAGTGGAGCCTCACACCCTGCCTCCTGACTGGACATAGAAAGGGTTCGGAGAGAGGACAAGAAGAGATCCCTTAGCCCTTATGGACACCCTGTGTGTGTGTGTGTGTGTGTGTGTGTGTGTGTGTGTGTGTGTGTGTGTGTGTGTGTGTGTGTGTGTGTGTGTGTGTGTGTGTGTGTGTGTGTGTGTGTGTGTGTGTGTGTGTGTGTGTGTGTGTGTGTGTGTGTGTGTGTGTGTGTGTGTGTGTTTGCTGGGGGCTCCAATGTGTGTGCGTGTGTCTAGAAGGAATCTTTTGTGAGTCATTTATCAGGCCAGCGTCTCTGCCCCTGGCTTTCGTGTGGCTGTAGTCTCAGCGCAGGATGGGGCCTGGGTGGCTACACGCACTGGGGGCTACAATGGCAACATTATTCTCGCACTGTCTGTCTCTCTCCAAGAGGCCTTGTGGGTGCTGGGACTGGGCCTCAACCAAAGCAGAAGGGCAATCCCCTTCCCACGGGTGTGTGTGTGTGTGGTTTGAGATAAGGCTTGCTATAATGACTCACACTCACAGGGTGGTCAGAGGGGCCAGGTCAGTTATCCAAAGCGTTTATAGAATGTGTGTATTGGAGGGTGTGAGTGGGTTTATTTTCTAAACTTAGACTGGAGAGTCATCTGGGCCCAGTTTCTCAAACCATTTCTGAAGGGAACCATAAATTGTGTATTTGAAGACTGAAAAATCAGATTCTGATCCTCCGGATATGGATTTGATGATCCAATCTTGACCTGTAATCAGGATTAAATGTTGATTTTGCGTTTTTCTAAACTCAATGGTAGGGATTAGGATAGTTTTGATGCTGAACATCTAGATAATCTTGACCCCACTGGAAAGGTGGATTCAGAAAGGTGAAAACACAACAAGCAAGATATTTCAAAGTAACTCCTTCAAAGTAAGGAGAGGTTGTTTAAAAAAAACAAAGCTTCATTATGCTAAATTGACTGCTGTATAGGTGTGTGGTCAGTCGTTATATTGAGTGTCATATAAATGCATGTACCTACTTAGAAGCGAAATGCAGTCTCTATTTCTTATTTATAGTTCCCTTCATTCATGTAGTTTACTCATCTTCGTTTCCCTATGACAGTGTAGAAGTAGTAACAAAACCTGTCCAGTAGATGGCAAGGTGTAGCCCCTATTCAATTCTGCAATCTTGATATTGAGGCATCTGGATCAGAATGATCCTATTCGATCCTTTCTGAAAAACTGCCTCAAAATCAGATAAGATAAATCTGATCCTGGATTGAAAAAATGGGACTACAGGATAATTGTTATCCAGATTAAAAATACAAATAAATAAAAACTGGGCTCAGAGAGCAAGGATTGTTTGGTGGAAAATGTATAAATCTCTCAAACCAAAGTGCGAGTGTCTTAATGTGTTTATGTGTGTGTGTCTCAGAGAGCCAACACTAAGAACTGACTATTCTAGGTCACGATAGATCATATGCCTCACTGTAACCAGAAGCACAACCACTGTTTGCCAAGTTTCCTACTGCTTCCAGATAATGAGGCCTCTGACTCAACAGAACTCATTAGCACCAAACTAGGATGGACTCACCTCATCAAGTGCCTCCAACCGGTGAGAATGCACTGATGTGGGATAGAGGTCAAAGGGCACTCCCATGGCAGTGAACCACCACGGCTCAGACAATCAGAGGAGCAACACAAATAAATCACTGCTCTGGACTCCCGGCATCCAAACCACACAAAGAACAGGGTGGAATACACAGACAGGTGTGTGTGTGTGCGCATGTGGGTGTGTGTGTTAAGTGTGAGGCGGTAAGTATATTTGTGTATGTGTGCCATCAATAATATTTGCAATAATATTTGTGTACGTGTGCTATCAACTGTCTGTGTATTCTCAGTTCATTGGTTCAAACCTTTGTGTATGTGTGTGCCATGTGTGAGGAGATTAGTATATTTGTGTGCGTGTGATATTAATAATGTTGTGTACATCTGCTATCAACTGTGTGTCAAACCTGTGAGTGAGTGTGAGGGAGAGTGTGTGCGTCTCTGCGGTGTGTGAGCCATGTGAAAGAGTAAGCCCTCTCTCTCCTAATTCTGTGCCCAACGTTGGTGTACTGTATGTGTGCAATCAACTCTGTGTGTTTGTGTGTGTTTGCAATCCTCTGTGTGCATGGCTAGCTCTGGGAATCTTGCTTGTTGTCTACGGCTGTAGGTAACTGGAGAAGGTAGTGAGGGAAGGAGGTGGAAGGGGATGGGAGATGGAGGTATTGAAACTTGTGTGGAGGAGATGAGTGAGAAGCAGCAGTTGGTTACGACAGGGTGCTGTAGTGAGATGTGAAGGGAGATGTGTGTGTGTGTGTGCGCGCGCATTGATAGATGGTCAGGGAAGTTAGTGGACTGGTATGTTTGGGAGCTCTAGGGAATGTATAGAAGAATACAATGTAGACATAGGAACTTGACTAATGAGACACTCACATCTGTGTGTGTGTGTGTGTGTGTGTGTGTGTGTGTGTGTGTGTGTGTGTGTGTGTGTGTGTGTGTGTGTGTGTGTGTGTGTGTGTGTGTGTGTGTGTGTGTGTGTGTGTGTGTGTGTGTGTGTGTGTGTGTGTGTGTGTGTGTGTGTGTGTGTGTGTATGAATGGATACTCTTAACTAAACACTTGTATGTTTACTCTACAAATTGCATAATTTCACTATCTAAAGAAATCTGATAGATATCCGATATTTCAACACGTCCGCAAAGATACATTTTCAGTTTCTTGTGTCTCAAAAGCTGCGTTGACACAGGCAGCCCATTTCTGATATATTTTTTATTGATTGGTCTTCTGACAAATCAGATCTGAAAAATATCTGATGTGGAAAGATCTGATGTGCTTTGTCAAAAGACCATTTAGTGGAAAAATATCTGAATTAGGTCCATGTTTAACCGCTGTCAAAATCTTTGCAGTAAAAACACCTAGACCACACAAACTGAAACTTCTCAAATATATTTCTCTCCGATTTCCAAGAGCTATACTGTGCCAAATAACCCCCCAAGAAAACCTGAATATGAGATTCAATTCTGTAAATTGGTCAAGATTTCGACACATGGAGCACAAAGCTGGAGAGTCAGAGTAACCATCTAAGTTTGTTTTCACTCAATTAGCCACTAATTGTTTTGCCTTAAATGAGCAGCATACCAAATAAAATACCAATTTATTGGTCACATACATCATTGCAGGGGTAGCGACATGCTTGTGCTTCTAGCTCCGACAGTGCAGTAATATCTAAGAAGTAATATCTAACAGTTTCACAACATATACCCAAAATACACGTAAATCTATGTAAGGAATGGCTAAAGAATATATATACATATATCCCGGCGCGGCATTGGACTAACATATAGCGGCACAGTATAGAGTACAGTATGTAAATATTGCATCACATATCTTGTATGTACAGTGCCTTGCGAAAGTATTCGGCCCCCTTGAACTTTGCGACCTTTTGCCACATTTCAGGCTTCAAACATAAAGATATAAAACTGTATTTTTGTTTAGAATCAACAACAAGTGGGACACAATCATAAAGTGGAACAACATTTATTGGATATTTCAAACTTTTTTAACAAATCAAAAACTGAAAAATTGGGCGTGCAAAATTATTCAGCACCCTTAAGTTAATACTTTGTAGCGCCACCTTTTGCTGCGATTACAGCTGTAAGTCGCTTGGGGTATGTCTCTATCAGTTTTGCACATCGAGAGACTGAATTTTTTTACCATTCCTCCTTGCAAAACAGCTCGAGCTCAGTGAGGTTGGATGGAGAGCATTTGTGAATTGGATTCACATCTGGACTTTGACTTGACCATTCTAACACCTGGATATGTTTATTTTTTAACCATTCCATTGTAGATTTTGCTTTATTTTTTGGATCATTGTCTTGTTGGAAGACAAATCTCCGTCCCAGTCTCAGGTCTTTTGCAGATTCCATCAGGTTTTTTTCCAGAATGGTCCTGTATTTGGCTCCATCCATCTTCCCATCAATTTTAACCATCTTCCCTGTCCCTGCTGAAGAAAAGCAGGCCCAAACCATGATGCTGCCACCACCATGTTTGACAGTGGGGATGGTGTGTTCAGGGTGATGAGCTGTGTTGCTTTTACGCCAAACATAACGTTTTGCATTGTTGCCAAAAAGTTCAATTTTGGTTTCATCTGACCAGAGCACCTTCTTCCACATGTTTGGTGTGTCTCCCAGGTGGCTTGTGGCAAACTTTAAATGACACTTTTTATGGATATCTTTAAGAAATGGCTTTCTTCTTGCCACTCTTCCATAAAGGCCAGATTTGTCCAATATATGACTGATTGTTGTCCTACGGACAGAGTCTCCCACCTCAGCTGTAGATCTCTGCAGTTCATCCAGAGTGATCATGGGCCTCTTGGCTGCATCTCTGATCAGTCTTCTCCTTGTATGAGCTGAAAGTTTAGAGGGACGGCCAGGTCTTGGTAGATTTGCAGTGGTCCTTCCATTTCAATATTATCGCTTGCACAGTGCTCCTTGGGATGTTTAAAGCTTGGGAAATATTTTTGTATCCAAATCAGGCTTTAAACTTCTTCACAACAGTATCTCGGACCTGCCTGGTGTGTTCCTTGTTCGTCATGATGCTCTCTGCGCTTTTAACGGACCTCTGAGACTATCACAGTGCAGGTGCATTTATACGGAGACTTGATTACACACAGGTGGATTGTATTTATCATCATTAGTCATTTAGGTCAACATTGGATCATTCAGAGATCCTCACTGAACTTCTGGAGAGAGTTTGCTGCACTGAAAGTAAAGGGGCTGAATAATTTTGCACGCCCAATTTTTCCGTTTTTGATTTGTTAAAAAGTTTGAAATATCCAATAAATGTCGTTCCACTTCATGATTGTGTCCCACTTGTTGTTGATTCTTCACAAAAAAATACAGTTTATATCTTTATGTTTGAAGTCTGAAATGTGGCAAAAGGTCGCAAAGTTCAAGGGGGCCGAATACTTTCGCAAGGCACTGTATAAACAATTCAAGTGACTCAGATACTGTAGAACAGTATAGAGTACAATTTATACATATGAGATGAGTAACGCAAGATACAGAGACATTATTAAAGTGGCTAGTGTTTCATTTCCTTAATTAAAGTGGCCAGTTGATTCGTAATCTATGTCTATAGGCAGCAGCCTCTGATGTGCTGGAGATGGCTGTTTAACTGTCAGTGGTGTAGTATGGAACATAATACAGTGTATACATATGAAATGAGTGATGCAATATGTAAACACAATTTAAATGTGACTAAGATACCGTAAAATAGTGTGGAGTGCAGTTTATACATATGAGATGACTAATGCTAGATACGGAACATTATTCAAATGGCTAGTGATCAATGTCTAAGTTTGTGAGGGTTTTAGGTGTTAAGCCAAATTTCTTTAGCCTCCTGAGGTTGAAGAGGCGCTGTTGCGCCTTATCAGTTTGTCAGTGATGTGTACACTGAGGAACTTAAAACATTCCACCTTTACCTGAAGTCCACGATTATCTTCTTAGTTTTATTGAGGTTATTTTCCTGGCACCACACTCCCAGAGCCCTCACCTCCTCCCTGTAGGCTGTCTCATCGCTGTTGGTAATCAAGCCTACTACTGTTGTGTCACCTGCAAACCTGAGTTGGAGGCGCGCTTGGCCACGCAGTCACAGGTGAACAGGGAGTACAACAGGAGGGGGCTCAGCATGCACCCTTGTGGGGCCCCAGTGTTGAGGATCAGCGAAGAAGTGTTTCCTATCTTCACCACCTGGGGGCGAATACTAACCCAACATAGCGTAACATGATTCCAAAACATCCTTAAGGAATCCAAAGTCATTCACCCTTCACCCTTTTTTAACATCGAATTCATCATCTCCAGAACCAGCCCAACATCAACATATATAAAAACAGCAAGTTTCTATGTTTTGTCGTCAAAAAGCCAGATTAAGATCATTTGCTTCTTATACTGTACGTTGACATTGCGGTGGAACTGGAGATGATGAAAATGAGTTTGAAAAGTTGTGGAATTCCCCTTGAACCTATGAGACCAGGCAAATTGTCCACTTCTCATAGACTCCAACACCACTTGGTAAATAATTACCTGGGGTGCTCTGAGGTACAGGAATGCATGAGAAATAAAGTAACAAACAATTCACAGAGGACAAATCAAACTATTAGCCTACCGACTATCTATGGTAGGTGTACTGGAATGGACAGCACTCTCTAAAGTGCTCATTATTTCAAAGCATTTCATAGATTGTTAGATCACCCATATGAAAATTCAAGCCAAACCCTGCCGGAGCCCTATTTAAAAAAAATATTGTATGAGCCCAAGCTCGAATGATAAAACATGATTGTGCTGTTATACAATACTTGGGCCTAGCGCATATCCTACGCATGGCAGGAAAACAGTAAATAAAGCCGATTTAAGATGTCTTTGGTATCGGTCTACAGTATTGTTCTTTGGTATTGGTCTACAGCAAAATGAATCAAACTAATCGTCTTTGATTGTGGACTGTATGCACACTGTACGGACTGGTTAGAATAGGCTACGTTCCAAACTTTCAATCCAAGAGGATGGGAGAGGCCTATGCAATGCTGATGGTTCATTGATTGTGTAGGCGGTCAACAGAGTTACAATTATAGTGAATTTGTATTTGATTTGAAATAGTAATTAAAGGGCCTATTTTATATTTTAAAACCTCTTAAATGAAACTAATGGTAGTCAAAAATGAAATCTACATAATCCCCAAAGATAATTACTTATCATGGGGTGGCAGGGTAGCCTTTTTCCCTCTTCCACATGTTAAATGTTCCAATTGATAATGTTGTATTTTTTAAATCAATAGTAGTATATTTGAGTTCAACCACAATATTTGTTGTATTATTTGTTCTGTCTTTTCTGGTGGATTAAACTGAAATTGCAACCTAACTAAGAAATACACTACCACTACCCTCCTTCTAGGCAAGTCTATTGTTCTGCTAATAGCCCTTCTAATAGCCATAATGGCGCAGTACAACGTGACCGTGTGTGTTTAAAATAGTATTTTCCAGTAAGAAACCATTTGTTTACCTTCATTAGCCTACTTTGTTCTAATATTTCTGTCATTCAGTGATATTTATTCCCATAGTAATTAGTTATGGATCCATAACTAAATAAACATCTGCATTTTGAAAGAGCATTTTTATAATTATTTTAATAGCAAAAGCATAAAGTTGCTGATAAAGAAATACAGTACTGTACAGTATATGCTTTATCCAACATTTTGCGGTTGCATGAGGTCGCCCATACACACTTTAAACATTTGGATAATAAAGCATTTTGAAGATAGAAGGCACCTGCGTTTGTTTATTAGGTTACTGTGCAGTCTGACAAGTAACATAGCCTACAGTACATATTGTAGTAAACATGGTAAGGTGCCTAATTCCTTACATAAGGGAGAGCAGGCCATGTCCAGACTTTCTCTGTGACCTCAAGTACTCTGTCTTTAATGCTTTTACGGGTTGCATCAGTCATGGACAGTTCCACAGTACACTTGTGAAAAACAAGTGTTAGAAATCCTGTTTTCAAAATGCCTCCAGCTGTCCATCACTACTGTAAATAAAAACACAGCATATTGTTTATGGTCTTTATTGCAACCACAACATTTGTATCTACCTTTCCAATTACTTTTAGAGTTTGGGATTTACAAATGTGCGCTCTTCATGTCATTAAAAAAAAATCCAGTTCGGATTTAAGTATAGCTTTTGACTGATGCCTTTAGGCTACCATCACCTCGTGGGTCTCCCGGTCACAGCCGGCACAGATATTGAACCAGCACCTGTAGCAACACACTTTGCATTGCTATGCAGTGTCTTAGGACGCTGCGCCACTCGGGCGCTGTACAACGTGACCGGTCGGGAGTAGGCTACAGTACTACAGTAAAAGCAAAATAATCCTAACATTTCCACACCCTAATTGTAGTCTAAGTTTCTCCTAGAATAAAAATGTTAGTGTTACAACAGTTTTAGTAAGTAATACTGACGAGTAATAACAAAGAAATAAGTGTATTTTTAGAGACACAGTAACGCCTTGGGACCCAAAAGCATAATCAGAGCGCTACCTCCCCCTTGCGCAGGTCTGGAGCAATAAAGTAGCAACACAGGGTACCCTCCTAAACCACAAATTCATGCAGCACAACCGCAAAACTTTTAGTTGAGCAACCACTGTAGTTCGTTGGTGATGCAGACACCGAGGAACTTGGAACTCTTGACCCGCTCCACTTCAGCACTGTCAATGTTAATGGGGGCCTGTCCGGCCCACCTTTTCCTGTAGTCCACGATAAGGTCCTTTGTCTTGCTCACATTGAGGGAGAGGTTATTGTCCTGGCACCACTCCTCCTCCCTATAGGTTGTAATCAGGCTATAATCTGTATAGGCTGTAATCTGTACATGAGTGGACTAAGCACGCACCCCTGAGGGGCCCCAGTGTTGAGTATCAGCCTGGCAGACGTGTTGGTGCCTACCCTTACCACCTGGGGGCAGCCCATCAGAAAGTCCAGGATCCAGTTGCAGAGAGAGGTGTTGAACGCTGAGCTGTAGTCAAGAATAGCATTCTCACATAAGTGTTCCTTTTGTCCAGGTGGGAAAGGGCAGTGTGGAGTGCGATTGAGATTGCGTCATCTGTGTATCTGTTGCTGCGGTATGCGAATTGGAGTGGGTCTAGGGTATCCGGGATAATGCTGTTGATGTGAGCCA
This sequence comes from Oncorhynchus gorbuscha, assembly GCF_021184085.1. Lineage (NCBI taxonomy): Eukaryota > Metazoa > Chordata > Actinopteri > Salmoniformes > Salmonidae > Oncorhynchus > Oncorhynchus gorbuscha. The sequence goes on along the minus strand of NC_060195.1, from coordinate 51,783,273 downwards.
TGACCAGCCAGTTTCCTGACTACCAACGTGAGTGTTACGGGGGGTAATCATTTAGGTTGGTTACCTTTGCTTCCTTAGGCACATCGACTATGATAGTCTGCTTGAAACACGTAGGTATTACAGACCCGGTATAGGGGAGGTTAAAAATGTCAGTGAAGACACTTGCCAGTTGGTCAGCGCATGCTTTGAGTACATGTTCTGGTAAACCGTCTGGCCACAGGGCTTTGTGAATGCTGACCTGTTTAAAGGTCTTGTTCACATCGGCTACCGAGAGTGTTATTACATAGTCGTCCAGAACAGCCGTCCGTGCTCTCATGCATGCTTCAGTGTTGCTTGCCTCGAAGTGAGCATAAAAGGCATTTAGCTCATTTGGTAGACTCACATTACTGGGCAGCTCATGACTGGGTTTTTCCTTTGTAGTCCATAATAGTTTTCAAGCCCTGACACATCCGACGAGCGGTCCCTGTGGGGACGATGTCGTCAATGCACTAATTGATGAAGCCGATGACTGAGGTGGTATACTCCTCAATGCCATTGGATGAATCCCGGAACATATTCCAGTCTGTGCTAGCAAAACAGTCCTGTAGCGTAGCATCCATGTCATCTGACCACTTCCGTATTGAGCGAGTCACTGGTACTTCCAGCTCTAGTTTTCGCTTGAAAGCAGGAATCAGGAGGATAGAATTATGGGTTGATTTGCCAAATGGAGGGCGGGGGAGAGCTTTATATGCATCTCTGTGTGAGGAATAAAGCTGGTCTTGAGTTTTTTCCCCTCTGGTTGCACATGTGACATGCTGGTAGAAATGAGGTAAAACAGATTTAAGTTTGCCTGCATTAAAGTCCCCGGCCACTAGGAGTGCCGCTTCTGGATGAGCATTTTCTTGTTTGCTTTTGTTGAAATTATGGTTGGAATCGGTACCAGAACCATGCAGGTCCCCTAAATAGGGAACTTTACATATTTAAATCATTAATATGCTGACACATTACAGTCAAATTCTATAAGGAAAAAACAACTGATGGGTATATTAAATCATTTAAAATAAATGATGAAGTGCAACGCTGGAAAGATGGAGAGAGAGTTGCAAGCTCATGTCCATCAGAGCAGAGAGAGAAGGACAAAAAAGATCCAGCCATCAAAGCGGAGCTCCCCCAGACAACCTCCCCCTCAGACGATCTGTCGTAGATTTGTTGTCTGCACTGATCAGGGTGAATGAACGCAAGGCTGCTAGTCCTGATGGCGTCCCCGGTCGTGGGCTGTTAGCATGTGCTGGGCAGCTGGACGAGGTATTCACTGACACTTTCAACCGGTCACTGTCCCAGGCGGTTGTCCCCATGTTCTTCAAGACCGCAACCATTGTTCCAGTGCCGAACCAGTCGACCACATCAAGTCTCCGACCTGTTGCACTCAACCTCAAGATCATGAAGTGCTTTGAAAGACTGTTTTGGCCAACCTTAAGCCCTGCCTCTCTCCAACACGGGATCCCCACCAGTTTGCTTACCGACCGAACAGGTCTACAGAGGACGCCATCTCCAAAGCTTTACAGTCTGCCCGGACCCACCTGGACAAAACCAACACCTGATGTTCATAGACTTCAGCATTCAATACGGTCATTCCCTCTAGGCAGGTCACCAAACTCCATGACTTAGGGATCAGCGCCTCTCTCTAACTGGACTTTGGACTTCCTAACCAACAGTCTGTCAGGTTAGACAACTTCACCTCCTCAACCTGAACACCAGTGTGCCACAGGGCTGCGTGCTGAGCCCCCTCCTGTACTCCCTCTTCACCTACGACTGCGTTCCTGTACACAGTTCCAACACCATTGTCAAGTTCGCAGACGACACCACGGTGGTAGGTCTGATCAGTGACAATGACGAGTCAGCCTACAGGGAGGAGGTCAAGCACCTGACTGCATGGGGCGCTGACAACAACCTAGCCCTCAATGCAAAGAAAACCAATGAGCTCATTGTCGATTACAGGAAGTCCAAAAGCTGCAGCCACGCCCCAGTTCTCATTGATAACACTGAAGTGGAGCGTGTGCCCAGCTTCAAATTCCTGGGTGTCTACATCTCCGATGACATCTCCTGGACCCTCAACGTCTCAACCCTAGTGAAAAAGGTGCAGTAGCGCCTGTACTTTTTGAAGGGGTTGAAGAAGACACGCCTCTCTCCCAGGATCCTGATGAACTTTTACCGCTGCACGGTCGAGAGCATTCTGAACAACTGCGCCACAGTGTGGTTTGGCGGATGATCACTGGTGCTCAGCTCCCTGCCATTGTAGATCTCCAGTCTGCGTAGGGCTCGCGGCATCATCATGGACCCTTCACATCCATGTCACAAACTGTTTACCCTCCTACCATCAGGCCGGCGGTACAGGTCTCCACGTTCCCGCACTAGCAGGCTCAAGAACAGTTTCTTTCCAGCAATTGTAACCCTGCTGAACTCTGACTCGGCACTAGCCATATCCACCCGCCCACCGCTGAGTACTGCCTCTCAGGGACCCTGTTGCATTACTCTCTTTGCACTCTTCACAATACTACTGGACTCTGATATTGCTTTGCAAAGTCTGATTAAGGACATTATTCAGTTGTACATGTCTACCTTGGTAACCTCTTTGCTGCTATCCCTGCATTTCAGTTGCATGCCTCCTTGCACTTTCAATTTGCTTTCATTGCACATTTAGACTGGCCATTTGCCTTCATTGGACATTTAGACTGGCCATTTGCCTTCATTGCACATTTAGACTGGCCATTTGCCTTCATTGCACATTTAGACTGGTCATTTGCCTTCATTGCACATTTAGACTGGCCATTTGCCTTCATTGCACATTTAGACTGGTCATTTGCCTTCATTGCACATTTAGACTGGCCATTTGCTTTCATTGCACATTTAGACTGGCCATTTGCTTTCATTGCACATCTAGACTGGCCATTTGCCTTCATTGCACATTTAGACTGGCCATTTGCTTTCATTGCACATCTAGACTGGCCATTTGCCTTCATTGCACATTTATACATCCCACTTAATATCATACATTGTACTTAATTGTTTTACTTGTACATTTTTGCACTATTATTTGCACTTCTGATCAGATGCTAACTGCCTTTCGTTGTACTGTACTTGTACTTGTTCAATGACAAAGTTTAATATTCATTTTCTTAATGGGTGCATGCTTTATAGTAACTGGGATAAGCAATTTCATAAATGTGTCAAGTGCAACATCTGTTTGCACATAATTACACACCACGGACCAACAAATATTCTTTACATCAACATAAAAATCACTACAAGACTTTTCAGTAACAAAGTGATGGGGTTTTATTGACAGGGAGATTAAATGAAGGGGTAGAGAGCGATAGAGGGCATACTGTGTAGAAGTGCCGTGGGACCAGGATTTGATCCCAAGCAGGCAGAGGTCTACCTATCATAATACATTGCTGGGTGCTTATATTTGTCCTGTTACACATTTCCATTACACACTTGCACAAGTGTGTATCATTTTTTGAATAAAAAAAAAAATATTACAAAAAACACAAGGGGAAACATTAAAGTATTAGAACATGAAGGACAAACAATACAGCATCAAGACACTATCAAACATGTATCAGTCTTTCCGCAACAGAGCCATCCTTATGTGTCAGGGTGCGTGTGAATGATAGTGATATAAAATATGTCATAGTTTCCTTTTTCATGATCACAATCTTGTGAAATCCGAACCCTCCAAGATCCGCAATAGCTGTCCCTCAACCATTCGAGACCCCTCCCACAGTACCCCCCCAGAAAAAATACAATGAATTCCATTCCCCACTCCCAGAACCCCCCAATGCACCAACAACCAAGATAATGAACTAAAGAGAAGAAAGGAAAAGACAGAAGTAAACAGCAAACAACAACGCAAAAAAATAATATATATATATATTTTTTTAAACATAAGGACATCAAGGCCAACTGAAATGTGTATTTACATTTACATTTAAGTCATTTAGCAGACGTGTATCTTGCATATCCCAACTCCCCCTGAGACACCCACAGAGAGTGGGGTCACAACCAGGGTCACCATTTCCCAGTGCCCTTGGAGGCTTAACTTCCTTGCTCAAGAGCACAGCGACATATTTTTTCACCTTGTCAACTTTGGGATAGGAACCAGTAACCTTTCAGTTACTAGCTCTAACCTACAGGCTATCCTCCTGCCACATATACCAAGGGCAGAAGCCTTAACTGCTCGGCCAACCTCAGGCACATCAATCTGAGTGTTAAGCTAACAGGAATACTTGACATGCCATCACAGGGCAACCTCGTACTTCTGACCCTGGCACCCCTGTGACTGCCAACAAAAACATCTGGCATTTCTCTGGAAAGGGAGCCAATTTCACACCTTGTGCCAAGCTGTCAGCGAAGTCTCGGTCACTCACATGGAACGCAGTGCAGTGTACGTGTGTAGGATATTTGTCAGTGTGTGTGTGTGTGTGTGTATATGCAGACTGAGTGTATGTGCATGCATGTGGGTGTGTAAATTCTATAGTATGAGATTGGGTCAGGCACTAATCAAGCATCTCCTTTATGCTTACATTCCTTCAGAGCAGGGGTCTGGCAGTTTAAGTTTAGTTTTTAAGTTTCCCCTAGACGTTGATCATGGGTCAGTTTAGCATTCTCCCCAGGAATAGTTAATGTTATGATTAAGGGAGGGGTAGCTGATCCTAGGTCTGTACCTAAGGGAAACATGTCCCCTAGAGCCTGCCTGGTGTTGAATGGCAGATGAATGGGCTCCCAAGCCATGGAATCCAGTTGTTGAGTTTCAACACACCATAGCCACATCACCATTGCTCATGTGTTTGGGCCCTGGTCAAAAGTAGTGCACTAAATAAGGAATAGGGTGCCATTTGAGATGAATTTAAATGGAGTATTTTCCCTCCAGATAACTCTGATATTTCTTAACTGTTTCTTAACTCTGTTAAGAAGAAAGTCCTGAATGTGATGTAGTGAATCTGTCGTAACACTCGGTGTAAAATACCACAAACCAGACAGAAACTGCAAACGCTATTTGATTAGTTTGATGCAACATCATACCACTGAGTCGCAGTGCAAACTTGTATAGGTTATGTTAGCAACATGCTAACACCTGAGCTCATAACTCTGCTCTGAGGTATTGAATGACAAACAGACTAGCATGTTCATTTGCTAAACGTTGGCGTGTGGAACCCATCTCGGTGTTGCCACGGCAATGTCATTAGCCCCCTGCCCCCAGTGAGGGATGCTGTGCCAGGAGCCACTGCGTTGCTATGACGACGGTCAGTTGAAAAAGATGGTGGATGGTTTTCGTGTGTGACTGACTGAAAGTAGGTGGAAGCAGCCAGTGCTTTTAGGGTAAAATGTGACCAGGTTACTTTATTTATTTAAAGTCTGATTCAAAGGAGAAATCTCACAAACAAGTCAGCCGAATAAATAAAATAAGTATGAAGTTGGGTGAAGTTACCCATAGACCAGGGTTGTTCAATGTCAGTCCTGAAGAGCCAAAACACTCATTTTCATCCTCTCCTTCTGATCAAGGAACCAACCAACCAGTTAGAAACAAAAAAATGAATTAGAACAACCCCGCCCTAGACGCTGATCTTGGGTCAGTTTTGCTTTTCCCCACTAATGGTTAAAGAGCGACTGAACTATTTCTATTGCTCATTAAGAAAAACAAGATTTCAGTCTTGAGGGACTGGTTCGATGTGGCAGTTACTGATGTTTGTCCCAGTATCACTTCCCCAAAATAGAATGAATATATGGTAACTCAAGATATCTCTAATAAATGTACATTTTTGCTGAGATTTCAGGGGTGCAATTTTATATCTAGCGAAGGTATTTGGTGAGGTATTTCTTAAGTAAAAAAATGCAAGTTCATGCATTAAGAAATGTTTCTGACTACTATCGATGTCACATATGCTGTTTTCAACAATAGAAGTTGGATCTTGAGTTACGTTTTGCTTTAAGGTTTAGATTAGGGGAGGGGAAGCTGATCCTAGATCTGTACCTAGGGAAGATTTCTCCCCGGAGCCAGCTGAAAGCCACAGCGCTTTCTGCAGCCGGCTGTGTTAGTCCAATGGGTATAAGGACAGGTGAAGGTCCAGTCAATGACTAACTCATCAGCCCGTCATTCCCATCTCCATTGATGCACCCACTTAAACGTCCCCATTTTAACTCTACGTTACCCGCCCACTTTCCTATTCCCATGGCCCGTATAACCCCAAGACTGTAGTGCATCCCAAATGGCACCCTATTCCCTACATAGAGCACAACTTTTTTGCTCTGGTCAAAATTGGTGCACCATATAGGTAGAGGGTGACATTTAGAACCCAGCCCATGAGTCTCTGGCTTTATAATGGAGTATATAATGAAATGAGGAAATACACTCAGGCTACACAGTGAAGTCTGATTAGCTCTGATACGGAGCTCATGATGTCATGATAAGGAGGGGTTGAAATGAAAGCGGGACTGCGGTGATGGACGATGGAATAGGGCTTAAAGCATCGGAATGTGGTTTTATAAAGAGGGTGAGGTCATAAAGACATCGAGAACTCGTCTGTGTCGCGGGTTCGGTCAATGAGAGGGCGTATGGGACTCCTACATGCTCCTGAATGCTCAGATCTATAATTTTTTTTAGGGGCTGCATGGGAGTGATAACTGTTTCCCCCTTCACCCTCTCCAGAGTAGGGCTTTGATTGACACATGTTAACAAGCTAAGGTGTGCTAGGAGGCGCTGGTGGAACAGGGAAGCTCAAATCAAATCAAATCTTATTGGTCACATACACATGGTTAGCAGATGTCATTGAGAGTGTAGCGAAATGCTTATGCTTCTAGATCTGACAGCGCAGCAGTATCTAACAGATAATATATAACAATTCCACAACAAAACCTAATACACACAACCTAGTAAAGAAATGGGATGAGAATATATAAGTATAAAATATATGGATGAGCAGTGACAGAGTGGCTAAGATGCAATAGATAGTAAAGGATACAGTATACACATATGAAATGAGTAATGCAAGATATGTAAACATTCTTAAAGTGGCTAGTGTTCTATTTATTAAAGTGGCCAATGATATCAAGTCTGAAGATAGGCAGCCACCTCTCTGTGCTAGTGGTGGCTGTTTAACAATCTGATGGCCTGGAGATTGAAAACAGCTTCTCTCTCTCTGTCCCAGCGTTGATGCACCTGTACTGACCTCACCTTCTGGATGATAGCGGGGTGAACAGGCAGTGGCTCGGGTGGTTGTTGTCCTTGATTATATCTTTTTTAACATACTGTGACATCGGGTGTTGTAGCTGTCCTGCAGGGAAGGTAGTTTACCCCCTTGTGATGCATTGAGCAGATCGCACCACCCTCTGGAGAGCCCTGCGGTTGTGGGAGGTGCAGTTGCCGTACCAGGCGGTGATACAGCCCGATGCTCTCAATTGTGCACTTTTATTTATATATATATATATTTTACCTTTATTTAACTAGGCAAGTCAGTTAAGAAAAAATTCTTATTTTCAATGACGGCCTGAACAGTGGGTTAACTGCATGTTCAGGGGCAGAACGACAGATTTGTACCTTGTCAGCTCGGGGGTTTGAACTCGCAACCTACCGGTTACTTGTCCAACGCTCTAACCACTAGGCTACCCTGCCACCCCGTGTGCCCTCGCATTGACCTGTAAAAGTTAGTGAGGGAATACCACGTCTGCCTATTTGCTGTTTTTGAGAAACGACGAGAGCACTCCGAGGCTTGTTTTTTTTAGGATTCCGTGTTTTTTGGAGATTCACAGAATGTGAAATTAGGAGGTTTCAAATTAATTAACATCACCCCTTCGAGCTATCCCCGAATAAGAAAACAAGTAAAAACATATATTAAACGGCAATACATTTGTAGAATTGAGAAGAAAAAGACCAGACATTCAGAACTGACAAATAGAAAGTACAAGTGGGAAAAACAGAAAGAAATTAGCTGAATTTCTAGGATATCAAAAATACAAAAGGCCAGGTATTCCGAACTGACAGAGGGAGTAGAAAACGGAGTCAAAATGTGACTCGGCAGATAGGGCATCCTGTGGTGGGCCTTTTATTTGAGTGAGACGACTTCTGTCTCAAAGTGGGGAAATGATAAGACCTTGACATGAAGATTAAAAACAAACCCGACATAAAGCATGATAAGATGGCTGAGGCGCCAAATGAGGGATTGTGACCCTGTGAACATGGCCGACTCCATATAATGGGGTGTGACAGTGGATTTGTCATGTGGCGTAATAGAGGATTTCTTGTGTCCGTCCGTGACCGTGCCTGAGTGGAAGAGAGACACACACCCTTACAGACAATCAGACAAAGACTACACAGACAACGCACTCGCACAGACTAACAGTCCTGGCTCTCAGAAGTAGAATGAGTACAATGGGACAGACACTCAAATTTAAAGTATTGCATAGTGTGAGGCCTGTCAGCCATATTTAAGTTCATTTGGAGTTCCCCTTAAATTGATGCTTATCATATTAATCTTTGAGGTTCTCTGTATCCTATATGGTATATCTTACAGATTAGAGACAAAGACATGCATAAATAACATGCATTACACAGACATGTCACTTGTCTGGATAATCACTTTTTTTGTCAGAATAAAGTTCATTTAGGCACCAAATGCAGAAAAATGGCCTGAAACAGGAATGGACTAACTGGACTTATCCAATAGGAAAAGCTGATTATCGTTTTCCTTTGCAGAACATTTTGAACACAACATTAATGAACACAACCCAGGTAAGGTAAAGGGGTTAGGGTGTTTCAAACCAGTCTGGGTTGTATTTATTAGGCATCAAACAGAAGAAATTAGATTGAAACAGGAAGGGACTACCTGGACTAAATGCACATTTATTTTTCTGTTGCAAATAGTTTTGATACGGTGTGCACTAATGAACAAGAGCCAGGTGGTGTGAAGGGTGTCAAGGTGTTTCACCATAGTCTGGGTACACAGTGATCTGTGGAAGTTTAAGGATGCATCCCAAATGACACCCTATTCTCTATGTGCCCGATTCCGACTTAAGAAATGTATTCCTTTCCAACACACTTCTCAGTAGTTGGTATTTAGACTTACCTTAAGCAGGTGCGTAACGACCTTTGCTGGCATGGTTCCCTTATTTATGCACATTTTAGGTTAGGTATGAATGAATCATAAGGTTTGGAGAGCCTTTACGCACAAAATATATTGATGAATCAAAAAATACAGTGGTTTGATTCATTCTGAAAGTTGTTACATTTAAGTTCAATCCATGAGTTATAGGAAGGTGGAAAAACAGTGAACAATAAGGGTTGAACAGTAGTCCTATAAATCTACCCTAATCATGGAAATGTATGAAAACGGTCCAGTGAACTGTGTGCCAGGCTCCAGGTTTAACCTGCTACGTGTGGTCTGAGTTCCATAATGAATCAAATATGATACATGTCCCAAATTATTGCACGTTAGCCTAATAAGACCAACTAATGATAGCGACCCTCAGGAACAACTACACAGACATGACAGAGGAAAGGTAAACGGATTGGAATGATGCAAAATGCAAGCGACAAATCTAAGAAAACTAACACTAATGTAACAGTTACACTGAACAAAAATAAAGATTTTACTGAGTTACAGTTCATATAAGGAAATAAATAAATACTGTACATTCAGTAGGCCCTAATCTATGGATTTCACATGACTGGTAATACAGATACAGTGGGGCAAAAAAGTAGTCAGCCATCAATTGTGCAAGTTCTCCCACTTAAAAAGACGAGAGAGGCCTGTAATTTATCATAGGTACACTTCAACTATGACAGACAAAATGAGAAGAAAAAAAATCCAGAAAATCACATTGTAGGATTTTTAATGAATTTATTTGCATGCAGCGTGACACATGGCCTTCGCATAGAGTTGATCAGGCTGTTGATTGTGGCCTAAGGAATGTTGTCCCACTCCTCTTCAATGGCTGTGGTAAGTTGCTGGATATTAGTGGGAACTGGAACACACTGTCGTACACGTTGATGCACAGTATCCCAAACATTCTCAATGGGTGACATGTCTGGTGAGTATGAAGGCCATGGAAGAACTGGGACATTTTCAGCTTCCAGGAATTGTGTACAGATCCTTGCGACATGGGGCCGTGCTTTATGCTGAAACATGTGGTGATGGAAGCGGATAAATGGTACGACAATGGGCCTCAGGATCTCGTCACGGTATTTCTGTGCATTCAAATTGCCATCGATAAAATGCAATATACCATAACCCCACCTCCACCATGGGGCACTCTGTTCACAACATTGACATCAGCAAACCACTTGCCCACACAAGGCTATACATGTGTTCTGCAGTTGTGAGGCCGGTTGGACGCACTTCCAAATTCTCTAAAATGACGTTGGAGGTGGCTTATGGTAGAGAAATAAACATGAAATTATCTGGCAACAGCTCTGGGGGACATTCCTGCAGTCAGCATGCCAATTGCACGCCCATTTGAAACATCTGTGGAATTGTGTTGTGTGAGAAATCTGCACATTTTAGAGTGGCCTTTTATTGTCCCCAACACAAGGTGCACATGTGTAATGATCATGTTGTTTAATCTGCTTCTTGATATGCCACCCCTGTCAAGTGGGTGGGTTATCTTGGCAAAGGACAATTGCTAACTAACAGGGCCGAAAAAAATGTGTGCACAAAATTTGAGCGAATTAAGCTTTTTGTGAGAATGGAATATTTCTGGGATCATTTATTTAAGCTCATAAAACATTGGAACAGCACTTTACATGTTGCGTTTATATTTTTATTTGGTGTATAAATGTCTGTGGGTATTACTGACGGTGGCTCCTGATAGTGGCTAATATTTAACGTGATACAAATTGTAAAATAAAATGGTGAAAAGCTTATATAATTAAAACATTTTAAAGCGCATACATCAACTCGGCAGATTCAGCCCTACATAAACCTATAGTTTGGTAATCCAAATTGCATACACACATTATGAGGGCACACAATACAATTTTTGAATAACTGCATAGCTATTTATAGCCTACTTCTCTGAGGAAAATGGGCCACAATACAATTTTTGAATAACTGCATAGCTATTTATAGCCTACTTCTCTGAGGAAAATGGGCCACAATACATATATTATTCATGGTTTCCTCGTGCGTCAAGGTCAGAATACATCTGTAGACACACCTCAAACACACCTTTATTTCTTAGATCTCCACCCAAAATGAATAGCGTGTGAACAGCATGCTATTCTCATGCTTAAGTTCAAGGTCAGAATGCGCATAGAGAGTGCATTAAAGGGAATTACGTTCCATTTACGCTCGCTTAAACTCAGGTTAGAATCGGCCCCAATATGCCCTACTGGCCCTGGTCAAAAGCAATGCACCATGTAGGAAATAGGGTGCCATTTGGGATGAAGTCTGAAACGCACTGACTGGCCTCGGCGGTAATTAAACACTAACTGATAAAATGAGCTCTCAACAGATTCTAATTATCCTAATTTCAACCTCTAATTCCACCAATCAGCCAGATCTTACTTTTCCGTGGGAGCAAATTGGCAGGTAATCACTTCAGCACAGAGATCTCCTCAGTCTTAATTGTTGAGGGTGATTCAGTCTTTATCAGCAGTAAGACTGGGTCTACGTCCCGAATTGCACCCTATTCCCTAAATAGTGCAATACTTCGACTAGAGCTCTATGAGCTGGTCCAATGGGCCCTGGTCAAAAGTATGGCACTATGTAGGGAATAGGGTGCCATTTGGGAAGCAGCCTGGGCCTCTCTGTTATCGTAGAGGGCTAATTTATCTCAAATGGGAAAGCTAAACTGGGTTGAAAATCTTAATGAATCATTTGGGCGAGATGAGTCATCATATTGGTGACTCATAATCAGGACAATTTGCATAACTTTGCAATTTCATCATCCTGTAAACTGAGACAGCTAAATTGGTGAACAATAAATTAATTCATCTTGGCATATTGTATATGATCATTTACAATGTCTATTTCATGCACGGCATAATATAAAAACATGCATTTACAAACAAAGGTTCAAATGTATCGTCATCAACGTACAATATGACATGATATGGTCAGCGTTGTGATTCTTTACCATCACACAAGGGACATTTATTTGATTTATTTAACCTTTATTTTACTAGGCATGTCAGTTAAGAACAAATTATTATTTTCAATGACAGCCTAGGAACAGTGGGTTAACTGCCTTGAAATGAGATCAATGGCGAGAAAGGATAATAATCCCGGTGCATATGAGTAACTTGTTTAAGTGTCTCTCTTAGGCCTTTATCACTGGGAGACTGTGGCTGTGCCCCAAATGGCACCGTGTTCCCTATGTGGTGCACTACTTCTGACCAGGGTTCATAAGGCTATGGACACAGCCCATTAGGGTCCTGCTCAAAAGTATATAGGGAATAGTAGGGTGCCATTCGGGACACAGCCCATGTGATGAATAAATATAGTTAGTCAACACAGAGCATACATTTTAATTTGTTAAACAGTGTCTTTATGATAACCTAAATTTGACACAGCCATTTAAATCAAACACAACACACATTATACTTTACTTAAAAAAGCAGATTATGGGCAGCAGAAATTTGTTATAGGCAAAAAACTGTTAATGGAAGTTTTTTTTTCATTTTTAGCAAAGGCCACAACCAAAACAAAACACTTTCAAAAGACACCCACATCTAAAATGTGGATGGAAGGGACACGGCAGGCGGGCAAAAATGCTTTGATGTGGACTTCATTTCCTGTTCCCTACTTCCTGTTCCTCTGACCTTGTTTCTTAGGATCAACTTCCTGTCCAGTGTCAACTTCTTGTCCAGTTGTCTTCCGTTATCTCAGGAATAGGGTGCCTTTTGAGTCAAAACCCCAACTTCACCATCCCTGGCCTCTCACTGTTCCAGAAGGGGAGGGGCCTGTTTTTAAGCTTGTGCAAAAAGTTTGTGCAAGCCAGCAACCCTGCAAGAGTTTGGCTGGTATTCAATTAAAAGTCTCTTTCCAATCTGTACATTATGCCTAACTCCAGTCATTCTGGACTCCTGTGAATCAAAAATACATAATTTACATCTCCACACATGCATAAAGAAACACACATTTCTAAACATGTCTCTATACATACTGTACATACAGTACACATATCAACCTTTACTGCTTCTAAAACATGTCAGCAGCTGAGAGGAGTGTTCTGATGAAGGCCTGGTCCATAATCCACCCCTTCCAAATGGCACCCTATTCCCTACATAGTGCACTACTTTTGACCTGGTCAAAAGAAGTGCACTAGAAAGGGAATAAAATGCAATTTGGGACGCAACCCTTCCCCTACTGCTGATGTTTGTAGATCTCAAAGACCTGGATAGGTGTAAGCAGTATGGCTCACGCCCATTGGACGTCTAGTTGGAGCCGTATTATTTACACCACTCTGATTCCTTCAGATTTGCAGACACCAAATGAGGTAGGGGGGCGAGGATGTTTTCAGACAGGGGGCTGTAGAGAAGCAATGAGTGGGTCTGATTTAGGGTTGGAGTAATCAGTCATCTTTCCAAAATTCCAAGGTTTTCCAAAAAACCTGGTTGGAAGATTCATTCAGGAATCAAGAAGAAATATGTCAGAAACCAGGGAATCTTCCAACTGGGATTTTCCCAGAAAATTTGGGGAAAGTTACCAGAATTCTGCCAGAATCCCAGTCTCAGTCCATCTAGCTATGGCACCTACACCGCTCCGATCATGCTGTTCTTCTGGCCTGGGTCTGGCTGCCTGCCGTCCCTGTAGCTGCCGCTGTAGCACTCAGGGCTGGCGTCATGGTAACCGTCCCTGCCCACTGTCTCGTAGCGGGGGACACAGGTGCCTGGTGAGGGGGGCACATCCTGGTGCTGGTCAGCCCGGTGGGGCGAGGATGGGTAGTACCTGGGGCCCACCTGTAGTGGCCCAGGGGGCTGGCTGGAGGGGCGGGGCTGGGCCTCTTTAGGGGGGGTAGTAGTTGCCTCGGCCGGGGTAACCGGGTGCTGTCCTAGACTGGGTGGGGTAGTCATTCGGATCCGCTCTCCTGCGACAAACACACACAGAGCACAGAATCATATTAGAGAGTGTAGACATTTATTTTCCATCCCCCCCAGTCAACTTGTGTGTGTGCATACGCTTGTGTGTAAATGCACATATCTGATTGAGTGTGTGTGACCCGGGGGGGGGGGGGGGGGGGGTAGCGCAGTAAGGAGGCTGCAGGCAGCTGGGTGTCTCTGATTCCCTACCAGTGACTGTGGGGTGATTAGGGGACTAAGCTCCTGGGGTAAGGAGACACGCAGGGCGACTCACAGAGGCAGGGTGGATCACTTTTCACAGCCACATCCACATTTTTCCCTGCTCACGCTCTGCCCTGCCTGGGCTAAGTTACACACACAGCCAACAACCAGAACCAAATCCCAAAACTAGGCCTTCTCCCAGGTCAGATAGAGGTGATAGAGGGGAAACTGCACTGGTAAATTCCCTGCACATTTTCATACATGTGTTTGTGATACAAACATGCTTTGCTTTGCTTTACACACACACATACACACACAAACACACACACGCACAAATATGCATTACACACATGACCACATCCCACCCGCCAGCTCTACATCCTCTGAGGACAATAAATGTCGATCTATTCATCAATTCAGCCATCCCTCAATCTCTGGATGGAGAGACGGATAAAGGGATAGATTAATAGATGTGATGCTGTGAAAGGGTCATTTTGGGGGCATATTTGGCCTGTGTAATCTTGTGGAAAGATGTTTAGGCTAGTGGGAAAATGGAGAAGGATGTGGAGGTGAAAGCCTGTTTGGAGGCCTTGAGCTGGGGTGAAGGTTCAGGTGCTCTCCCCTCCCTCAAAACCCCTGCTGGCCAGCTGCTAATCACTAGTGATGAAACATCTGGCTTTCATTTCTTTCTCCACTTCTTTCTCACTCTCCATCTCTCGCTCCCTTTCTCTCCCTGCTTATCGCTTCTCTGGGCCCTTAGTGAGATCATAGGGCCCCGGTGCTGAATGATAAGGGACCACCTGTCCGTGTTTGGGTGGTCAAGTCTACATAAACCACATGCTGTTGATATCTGGCATGCCTAGCCCACTGCCCCACACGCCACAGAGATCTCCCAAGGGAAGCACATACACAACATGTTATGGCGCACAGTCAACAGGTGCAGAGCTGTCACACTGAGCACGCCTGTGAGTGGACAGTGAGAGCTCTACTCTCACTAACTCTAGGAGAGCTAGAGACAGAGAGAAAGGCGCAAAGAGGGCTTTCAAACTCCATGCATACATAACTGCCTGTTCAGGGGCAGAATGACAGATTTGTACCTTGTCAGCTCAGGGATTTGAACTTGCAACCTT
The DNA here is from genome assembly GCF_021184085.1 of Oncorhynchus gorbuscha. Taxonomy (NCBI): domain Eukaryota; kingdom Metazoa; phylum Chordata; class Actinopteri; order Salmoniformes; family Salmonidae; genus Oncorhynchus; species Oncorhynchus gorbuscha. Next base: position 51,767,886 of record NC_060195.1, on the reverse strand, counting down.
ACTAGTTATTAGTCCAACACTCTAACCACTAGGCTACCTAGGCGATTAGGTCTGGCTAATACATGTGAGTCTATAGGTGATTACGGGTGTATCTAAATGCATGTCAGTATAATGGATGTGTGTGTGTATGTATGTATATGTACGTGTGTGTGTGTATTTATGTATATGTACGTGTGTGTGTGCATGTTTGTGAGTGTATGCGAGTATGTGTAAGGGGTGTAATACACACTATATACACAAAAGCATGTGGACACCACTTCAAATGAGTGAATTCAGCTATTTCAGCCCCACCCGTTGCTGACAAGTGTATAAAATTCAGCACACAGCCATGCAATCTCCATAGACAAACACTGGCAATATAATGGCCTTACTGAAGAGCTCATGGTTTCCATGACCGAGCAGCCACACACAAGCCTAAGATCATGAGACGTTCGATGAGCAGGTGTCCACATACTTTTGGTCATGTAATACAACCTGACAGAGGGAAGTGTGATCCTATCCACATGGGCCAAGTGAACGCTACTAATAACATGTCATGTAATAAATCAGACTCACACCTCTCAACTGTCAACACTATGGCTGCATCCCAAATAGCACCCTATTCGCTATATTGCGCACTACTTTTGATCAGGGACCATAAGGCTCTAGTCAAAAGTAGTGCACCATGTAGGGTATAGGGTGCTACTTACATTTTGGGACAACCTACACCATGCAAACAGCCCTTGAGATGTGGCCTGAAAACGGGGAGAAGGTGCATGTGGTGTGTGTTTATGTGGTCTGTGTGTCTCTATGTGGCTTGTTGTGTGTGTTATGTGTATGCGCTGTGCGTTTGTGTGTGCGCAATGACATTTGGGCATAGTTTCCACCTTACGACAAGGAGGAATTTGGCCCTGGTGAGTGAGGGGGGACTATTTGCACCTGCCCAAGGAACCGGAAGGAAAATTAGGCCCTGTGGTTCTTACCTGACCCTCAATAAACTCCATTGGTGTGAGGGAACACAGCTGGTAGATAGCAGCCATGGAGGGGTTGCTTGGAGGGGATCTAACCCATTCTCTGGAGGGTCCATAGCACTTACTGACAATCTGCATACGTGTGTGTGTGTGTGTATACGTGCAAATGTTTCAGTTTGTGCTATGGATTTTCCAAAATAACAGACACACACACACACACACACACACACACACACACACACACACACACACACACACACACACACACACACACACACACACACACACACACACACACACACACACACACACACACACACACACACACACACACACACACACACACACACACACACACACACACACACACACAGAGCTAAAAACAGGCCAGACCAGGCTGGTTTCACATTAAAGGGATACTTTCAGGATTTTGGCAATGCAGTCTTTAATCTACTTCCCCAGAACTAGACACCCATAGATTTCCATTCATCGCAAAACTACCTCTAACTTCATTCATACTGGGCGCAGAGACATACAAATGGTATCCACGAGTTCATCATACTCTGTAGAAGTAGATAACGGGCCTCATTGTCAAAATCCCAAAGTATCCCTTTAAAGGAAAACCATTAGGCTGCAATGGAGAGAGGTTATTTGTGTTAATGAAACCAACCTAGACATGCATGCACACACCCACACACAAAATGTCTCTGCGTTCTCCATCACTCTGTCTACTCTATAATGAGTACAGTATGAATTACACTTTGCAGCACTGTATCCCACTGAGACCTTTACACAGGAGTAACACGCACTAAAATGAGACTGAATAGCACCAACAATTCTATCAGATATCCTGGTGGCCAATGACTAAGTGGCCATCTGTAAAGTCAAAATAAACATTCCAGATTTAACTACTGGTACTTCAACTGGTTCAGATCTAAAATACAGTTTCAGCCTTGACTAGATCTTTCAGTCTGTTTTGTGACTTCACTGGTCAGCGGTCAAAGACCTCACTCACTCAGTCTCTCTCTAAGTGTGTGTTTATCCTTTGTTTTATTTATAAATCCATGATTTAATTTTCCATAAATGCTTGTGCCTGCCTCGGTGTCTGTCGGAGAGGGAGAGACCGAAAGAGGGAGACAGAAAGAGCGTGACCTCTCCAGGCAGCCAGAGCCCATTGACGCGATGCCTTTATGGAAGCCCAACGGCTAAACCAGTTTAATTTCCAAAATACTGATTTCATTACGGGCCCGTTTCATCGAAAACAGAGTTAGCGGGGGAAAAGAGTGCTGCGGCCTGCATTTACTCCGAACCGAAACAGCAACACACTGCCACAAAAAGGAGCAAGGAAGTGGCGACGCCAAACAAAAAAAGGTCCAATCACTTCGTAACAGGTACGTACTGCAGAGATTTGAAGAACAAACCAGGACTCGTATTCAACGTTTCCCACAGTAGGAGTGCTGATCTAGAATCAGTTCACCCATGTCATTTCTTTCATTGTGATCATAAGGCACTCCTACTCTGAGACGCTTGATACATACAGCAAGGAGCATCGTGAATGAGGAAGCCGGTACGGAAAGTCTGCGTTTGGGTCTGAGAAACCTAAAATAACTTAGCATACCAATAAAAAGGTCAATGAATTGAAATGATCTGAATTGCAATGAAAGGTAAGGGATGAGATTAGTGAGAGACCAACGCTCATGTGCTGATCAAACATTTACCCAGCATGCACCTGTTTAAGCAACATACCGTGCTGACGTGGCCATCTGTCGGAGAGCGAAGGCATGCTCACAAGGGAGAAAACGCACACCAACACACACAGCTCCAATCACGGATCATTAGCAGGAGAGAAGAGACCACAGATCAGTGGGTCGGAGATAGGTGCCGTGGAACAAAACTACTGAGCTGAGACCAGGGAAGGTTAAACAGAGTGTATGTGTGGTCAGACTGGTCCTCATGTGTTCAAGAGTAGCGTAGCCTTGTGAAGACATTTACATTACTACAGTAGCTCTGGAGTTAAATGTGCCATTCAGACCACACACACACACACGCACACACATGCACACACACACACACGCACACACACACGCACTTCTGCAGACCAAAATTGATGAGGGTAATACCAGTCCTCCATCTGAAGCACTGGCCACCGGCTGCACATTAATCACGCAATTATCAGCCCAGCGACCACTGTTCACGCACACAACCTCGGCTTAGCGGCCTAATCCAATCACCTATGGGGTCATGGGCCGTTCAGACTGAATAACCTGGGGCTGAGCCGTGGAGCCCATGACCCAGTGCTTCAGAACAGTAATGACCTTAATGTGCTCCATATGGGGTAGAATGAGCGTGTGTTTTACCCCTCCCTCCTTCCCTTCCTCTGCCTCCCCCCGAGCACTAACACCCCAGTCTAGGGAAAAGCTGATCCCCACTACAGGAGACGGGGTTGGGATGGGGAGAATAGAGGGGTACCACCATTCCCCCCTAAGGCACTGGACTTTCCAGACGTGCAGCCCAGCCGCATCCCCAGCAAGTGCAGGCTCCTTCCTCACAAAAGACAGGCCAAATGTATGCTAATGGTACACAGCCGCACAGCAGAGACACACTCATTTGTGAGGAAATGACTCTCAATGAGCTGGGCCCGGGGGGGGGGGGGATCTCGCACAAAGTTCAGCTTGGTTTGAAAAACCCATTTATTTCACTTCCCTCTCGATTCCTCTCTCCACATCGCTCTCACTCTTTCTGTATTATTTCCCCTCCAAAACCCAGAAATTACACCCCCCCCCCCAATCTCTCACTCTTTGTTTTGTCAAATTCCTGGAATAAATTCAGGTCCCCCGTCTTGGTATTGACGCTTCGGGGAGATGTAGTGTTTCTGGGGTACAGGGCTCGTTTCATCCTCGAGTGAACATCTAAAACAAGAGAGCAAACATATAAGATTTGGAATGACTCATTCGGAGTCAGCGTGCGCGGCACTTTCCTCCCTTATATATATATATGCCATTTAGCAGACGCTTTTATCCAAAGCGACTTACAGTCATGTGTGCATACATTATACGTATGGGTGGTCCCGGGGATCGAACCCACTACCCTGGCGTTACAAGCGCCATGCTCTACCAACTGAGCTACAGAAGGACCCTCTTTGTTCTGGTGCTGAAGACTTGCTGCTCCCCACCAGTGGTTGAATGCTCTGTCACTCTGTGTACCGTCGTCTCACACAGAGACTTGAACAAAGGCTTGTGGGGTTGACACCTCTAACTAAAATCAGAAGAGAGGGCTAAGCGACAGCTCGGACATTTCTCTCGACAGTTCATTTAACCGCCTGCGATTCGACGCCGGTCGAGTGTGAGTAACCATAAGTTACGTCGTCTGAGACATGTGTTAGCATAAGCTTAGCATTAGCTCAGGAAGGGCCTACATGCAGAAAGCCTTAGGCTTTAGCTCACAGTCCAGACCTAGTCAGGAACACTGCTCCTTTCAGTGGATGCTCTGTTCAGTTTTAGTGCATCTCAGTCAGCATGGCTCCACTCCCTTCTCCTTGGTGCCCCTCATGTCAGCCGGAGCAATAACCCGTGAAATGACAGCTCTCTCCGCACCACTCCACTGTGTGCTCTGGTTGTCTCCAAGGCCCACCACACTCCTGGTTAGCGCTGGGGGACTTTAACACAGCAGAGTGTGTGTGTGTGTGTGTGTGTGTGTGGGGGGGGGGGGGGTAGAGGGGGAAGAGTGTGTGAGTGAGTATGTGTACAGCAGGTACTAAGTCTACATGTGTGCACATGTGTAAGTGCCATCTGACATGAGGATGTTGAGTCAGATGGAGAGAGAAACGTAGTAAGTGTTATATAATATAATGTATGTCATTTAGCAGACCCTTGATTCAAAGCGACTGACAGTAGAGCATGCATACATTTCCGTATGGGTGGTCCCAGTCGGAATCGAACCTGCGACTTTGGCATTGGGCCGTGCTCCGCTAACAGAGCTGCACAGAACCGCATCATGCTCATGCATAATCTAGGTGGACCTTTGTGGCGCAGAGAAAGGATCCATCCCCCGTCTATTCTTCGTCTCCCAGGAGCTGATCAGGGCTACTCCCGGGATGAGGAGGCTTTCCCAAGGCAAACACTCCAGATTTAATTATAAGCTCTAAAGAGGATTACTCTCTCTGCTGCCGTGTGTGTGTATTGTATTGTATTGATGGTGGCCTAAAACAGATAAGAAGACAGACAGACACACAGACAGACGTGCATGCACACACACGCCAAGGTTGGGCTCAATTCAAATTGAAGGCAGTCAATTCAGGAAGTGATTTGAAATACAAATTCAGAAATGTAAAAAACTTTTCAAATAAACAGCAATCACTGAAGTCACTGAAAATAACAAATGCCTTCTTTACGATTATTGAATTGTAATTCAAATGTACTTCCTGAAATGAACCTACCTGGAGTGGGCTGCGTACTGTCGCTCCTCGACCTCATAGCAGGGTCCCGGGCGGGTATCAGGTCCTCTCACGGCCATCTGTGGAGGAGAGGGGCACATAATGGTTAATATTATTACTACACATCTGTCTGTCTGTCTGTCTGTCTGTCTGTCTGTCTGTCTGTCTGTCTGTCTGTCTGTCTGTCTGTCTGTCTGTCTCTCTCTCCACCATCACTAGCTAAGCCGGCTTAATGTTAAGGTTCATATTAGGGTTAGCTATAAGGGTAAGGGTTAATAATGGTTAGACGTAGCTGTAGCCTACAGTCACGTGAGAGAGGACAAATAATGTTATTACAAATACATGCCTGTCTACCCCTGTCTAAGTCTCAGAATGGCTTAGTGGTAGGGAAGGGCTTTACAGTGCGACCATTTAACTCGCATATGCGCCTAAATATTTTGCTGTGCGACCAGGAATTTTTTTAGTTAGAAAATGTAAGGAGTCTAGCTTTAATATCTAAAATATTTTCCATTGTGATCCTACTTTTGTTTGTGTGCGACTACATTTTTCAACTTATGTGCACACATGCTCCTTGTAAAAAAAGGTCAGGGTAGGGTTTGTAGTCATGGTTAGAGGGTGGGCGGGGACAACGTCAAAAACATGCAATCCCCTGAAAAGAGCTTTTTACCGCCACATCCCACTCCTCACACAATTCATTCACCGTGTATTTATTCCCGTGACACTATAAGTATTCATATATATATATATATATATATATGCAGTGTGTGTGTGATTATATAATTATATGAATAATTATATATATATGAATACTTAGTGTACAGAAACAATGGACACTGCTCAAAAAAAGGGAACACTAAAATAACACATCCTAGATCTGAATGAATGAAATATTCTTATTAAATACCTTTTTCTTTACATAGTTGAATGTGCTGACAACAAAATCACACAAAAATGATCAATGGAAATCACATTTATCAACCCATGGAGGTCTGGATTTGGATTCACACTCACAATTAAAGTGGAAAACCACACTACAGGCTGATCCAACTTTGATGTAATGTCCTTAAAACAAGTCCAAATTAGGCTCAGTAGTGTGTGTGGCCTCCACGTGCCTGTATGACCTCCCTACAACGCCTGGGCATTCTCCTGATGAGGTGGTGGATGGTCTCCTGAGGGATCTCCTCCCAGACCTGGACTAAAGCATCCGCCAACTCCTGGACAGTCTGTGGTGCAACGTGGCGTTGGTGGATGGAGCGAGACATGATGTCCCAGATGTGCTCAATTGGATTCAGGTCTTTGGAACGGGCGGGCCAGTCCATAGCATCAATGCCTTCCTCTTGCACGAACTGCTGACACACCCCAGCCACATGAGGTCTAGCATTGCCTTGCATTAGGAGGAACCCAGGGCAAACCGCACCAGCATATGGTCTCACAAGGGGTGTGAGGATCTCATCTCGGTACCTAATGGAAGTCAGGCTACCTCTGGCGAACACATGGAGGGCTGTGCGGCCCCTAAAGAAATGCCACCCCACACCAGGACTGACCCACCGCCAAACCGGTCATGCTGGAGGATGTTGCAGGCAGCAGAACGTTCTCCACGCCGTCTCCAGACTCTGTCACATGTGCTCAGTGTGAACCTGCTTTCATCTGTGAAGAGCACAGGGCGCCAGTGGCGAATTTGCCAATCTTGGTGTTCTCTGGCAAATGCCAAACGTCCTGCATGGTGTTGGGCTGTAAGCACAACCCCCACCTGTGGACGCCGGGCCCTCATACAACCCTCACGGAGTCTGTTTCTGACTGTTTGAGCAGACATGCACATTTGTGGCCTGCTGGAGGTCATTATGCAGGGCTCTGGCAGTACTCCTCCTTGCACAAAGGCGGAGGTAGCGGTCCTGCTGCTGGGTTGTTGCCCTCCTACGGCCTCCTCCACGTCTCCTGATGTCCTGGCCCGTCTCCTGGTAGCGCCTCCATGCTCTGGACACTACGCTGACAGACACAGCAAACATTCTTGCCACAGCTCGCATTGATGTACCATCCTGGATGAGCTGCACTACCTGAGCCACTTGTGTGGGTTGTAGACTCAGTCTCATGCTACCACTAGAGTGAAAGCACCGCCAGAATTCAAAAGTGACCAAAACATTAGCCAGGAAGCGTAGGAACTGAGAAGTGGTCTGTGGTCACCACCTGCAGAACCACTCCTTTATTGGGGGTGTCTTGCTAATTGCCTATAATTTCCACCTGTTGTCTATTCCATTTGCACCACAGCATGTGGAATTTTTTGCCAAACAGTGTTGCATCCTAAGTGGATAGTTTGATTTCACAGAAGTGTGATTGACTTGGAGTTACATAGTGTTGTTTAAGTGTTCCCTTTTTTTTTTGGAGCAGTATATATATATATATATATATATATATATATATATATATATATATATATATATATATATATATATATAAACTCTGCATTGTTGAAAATGGACCCGTAAGTCATCATTTCACTGTTAGTGTCACGATCGTTAGTATAGACGGACCAAGGCACCTCATTTATTAAACAGTGAAACTTAGAAAAAACTAAACAATAAAGAATAAACGAACCGTGACGACAATTCTGTGCTAACAGGCAACTAAACAATATCCCATAACCCACAGATGGAAAAATGCAACTTAAGTATGATCCCCAATTAGAGACAACGATTACCAGCTGCCTCCAATTGGGAATCATACACAAACCCCAACATAGAAAATAAACCTAGAACCCCACATAGAAATAATAAACTAGACTAAAATGCCTAGTCACGCCCTGACCCACTCTATCATAGAAAATACAGGCTTTCTATGGTCAGGACGTGACAATTAGTTTACACCTGTTCTTTACGAAGCATATGAGAAATACAATTTGATTTGCTATACAGTACCAGTCAAAGGCTTGCACACACCTAATCAAGAGTTTGCAAACCTGTCATCAAGGCAAAGGGGGCTACTTTGAAGAATCTCAAATATAAAATATACTTTGATTTGTTTAACACTTTTGGTTACTACATGATTCCATTGGTGTTATTTAATAGTTTTGATATCTTCACTATTATTCTGCAATGTAGAATATAGGTAAAATAAAGAATGGAATGAGTAGGTGTGTCCAATCTTTTGACTGGTATTGTATATTTTCAATTTATCCACAGGGCTGCACACACACACACACACACACACACACACACACACACACACACACACACACACACACACACACACACACACACACACACACACACACACACACACACACACACACACACACACACACACACACACACACACACACACACACACACACACACACACAGTTTTTGGACAGTGGGTTGAACATTGCACTCCAAAACACCTTGATAACTGGCTGATTCCCTGATGTCTTGCACACGATTAAGGCTTCCAGGACCAGAGGCATTAATGCAACTCCACAATATTATTGAACCTCTAATGTTTGATTGTCGGGAGAGTGTTCTTTTCTTTGAATGCTTTTTTGGTTCTTGGTAGCTCTGGGGTGCCAATAACTGTAATTCAAATCGTAAACAAAAATGTAACTGGTTCTGCAATGTTGAAAATCCAATAAGGTGTGGAGACCAAACCTTTTTTCAACTTATTTTAGAACAAATGGGGAATTATTTAACAAAAGTGCAAGGGTGCCAATATACTGTATTTGGCTGCAACTGTAACTAGCTACGACAAGCTACGACAAGGCTTTCCTAACCATACCACCATACCCATAACTCTCATCTGAAAATGAATGTAGAAAGGGAAATGGGGATGCCTAGTCAGTTGTACAACTGAATGCATTCAAATGAAATGTGTCTTCCACATTTAACCCAACCCCTCTGAATCAGAGAGGTGGCGGTAACAGAGGGTTACCTGCCTTGTTCAGGGGCAGAACGACAGATTTTTACCTTGTCAGCTCGGGGATTCCATCCAGCAACATTCCGGTTACTGGCCCAACGCTCTAACCACTAGGCTACCCGCCAACCCACCATGTCTCAAGCTAGACAGAAACCATGAGCATAAACCACATTATGCCGAGGGGTAGGCCATTTGGGTATTGAGTATTGAGCCGCTCAATCTTTGTGTGAAGGTTAAAGGCATTATGCAAAGAGGTGCGGGGTAATGGCTGTCGTCGCTGTGTGCCATTTGTCTCGTCGGCCATGTTCCAAATGGCACCCTATTCCTTACATAGTGCACTACTTTTGAACAGTGCCCTACGAGCTGGTACTATGGGCCCAGGTCAAAAGTAATGCACTATAGGGAATAAGGTGCTATTTGGGACGAAGCCAGGGAGAGCGGGTAGCCGGGGGCCAGGGTTCAGGTTAGAGCCGCTCGGTTGCATGTTAAGTTTGGTCATATGTGCCTCTGGGGAAGAGGGAGAGATGGAGGAGAGAGGGAGAGAAAGGATGAGAGGAAGAGAGAGAGAGTGAAAGGGGGATAGGAGGGGAGAGAGAAGCAAAGAAAGAGAAGAGCAAAAGAGCGGGAGAGAAAGCGGGGGAGAAAAAGAGGGAGAGACAGGGAGACAAAGAGAGCGACAGACAGAGAGAAGGAAAGAGGGAGAGAAAGAAAGACAACGAGAGAATGTCAGCATAGAGAGCCGAAATTCACTCCAAACATTTTAGTAACAGAGTTGGATGGGTGAATTTGATCATCGGCCAGTGGACTACTAGTGGACTATCAGCAAGAATATAAAATTATATACTTTATCATTTTGTTCATGTTGTAGCTATCGAGCGGGTTACTGTCAGTCTATGAATAGTGACCAGAAAAGAGTGTGTGCCGAAAGGCCTCGACTCCTCTAGGGTGGTGGTGGTTAACACTTCCTGGAGTCTGACCCCTCAACCTCCATCCCAAGCATATCTGCTCACCATGGCAACAGGGTAGAGTATAAATATTTTGGACACAAAACAGAGTAGATCATATTAAATTCTGTTTCCTATTAAACTCACGCACATTTTGGTTATGAGCATGATGATGTCGTGTAAGTGTGTGTGTGTGTGTGTGTGTGTGTGTGTGTGTTGCTGTGGATCGCAGAGGCAGTGTTAATGTATTCTACAGGCAGGGTAGCTTACAGAGGACCAGCCTTTCTCTGGACACACTAAGCAGCTGAGGCCAGGCCACATGCAGCCCATTGTGAGAGGTTGGGGTTTCCCTCCTGCACTGAGAAAGTTAAGTGCACCATGTGGCAGCCCACTCTTCCCACCACGGACGACCTTTACGTCGTATGAAATTAAAACTACAGACTGCCATACAAGACTGACGGACTACTTTCCCTCACAGTAAAAGACAAACGTCACAGCCAAATGGAGAACCACACAGTAAGAACACGGGCTTTTGAGTAAAGGACGAGTTGATTTTCAAGCTCGAAAATCACCCTCTCTCGCTCGTTTTCCCCAGAAAACTAAGCGTCTGGAGTGCCACTAAGTGTGCCGCAAAAACACACCAATCAAGTAGTTAAAGCCAGCTGTCGCATTCATCAAAAATACTGTGCATATACAGGAAATGAGTTTCCTGGAGCACTTCACTCCCCTAAGCAATTTACAGTCACGTGCGTACAATAAGCCTCAAACGAGGGCCTGAATGTCTTGACGTAAAATACGAGGAATGCTTTCATGGTAAAACGGAGGTACGAGAGGAAAAATAATAATATTCTGAGCCCCTCTCTTTCTCGCACCCTCTCTTTTTGAACAGAGTAATTGCTTGTGTTCTCTCTGCCTTCCATCCATCTCTGATGCTAATTAGCCGCATCTCTCAGTGAGGAATCGCAGCCTGGCACCCCCCCCCCTCCCGCTGGCAGCGGACGTGTCCGCCTGCAGTCGGCTGGCATGAAGCAGCGGCGGGCGAGATCCATCCAATATCTGCACTTCCTCATAATTTTCCGTAATGAGATTCCATTGATTTCCACTCGGGAAACAAACTGGCACTGAGAGAACAGTTTTAGCAGTGGCAGGAGGGTGGGGGCTTTCAGGGGGACTGAGGTCTCAAACTGTGTTACTTTGTTCAAACTGTGTCTCACAAAAATCACACTGTGTCTCGCTACTAACTCAAACTGTGCTCATGGTGCTCTTGGTGTTTCGTAAAACAAACAAACTGTCCTCAGTCAGTCTCTAAATCTCACTCTTCGGATCTCTCCCTTATGTCTGGCCCTACATTACGTGTGGTATTGGTCTGTTTGACGCTTCACTGCTACAGTCATGCAGCACTGTCCCCTAAATACTCCCAGAGCTCGTTAGCAGCAGATGGTAAGACTGGCTCATTTGGGGCCGAGTCATGCCTCCCCATACAGCCATGTAAGGTTACTTCCAAACTGAGTGGAGTGGAGAGCTAGCTTGATCAGTGCAAGTACATGGTACAATCTGCCTGTATTGTATTAACTTGTTTTGGGAAATTGGGGTGGGATGGTGGGTAAAGGGGTAGGGTCGAGGTTCAGTCATTTACATATAAACTTATTTGTAGACCTTGGGGTGTGCGCAGTCCAATTGGTCTCTGATTGACTTGCAACTTTTCAACGACAGGGTTGGCCAAAGAAGCCCTCCCCCTGGAGAGCTGTGTAGGTGCATGGTTTTAGTTAAATCCTGTTGTAACCCACTGGTTTGGATACCTGTCATCAAGGTCCCGGTGAGCAACTGATTAGGAGAATCAGGTGTGCTAGATTGGGGTTGGAGCAAAAGCCTGCAGGAGGGAGATCTCCAGGAGGAAGTATTGGCATTATTGAGTGGTGTTCTCCACATGTTCAGTGTTACAACTTTGAGTAGGTAGGGGTGTGAGGAAATTCCACAAACGGTCTGACCAATGATTTTGGTGGAGGTGATGAGGAATTGGGGTATTTCCCCTTGCCTGGCTCCAGGTGAGCAGCAGTATCGGATCTCCCATCTATTTAAAATGTTTGCTCACAGCGCGTGTGTTTGTGAGAGGAAAATGTCCCCCATAGTCTAGACACACAGAGTGCTTCCAGTACTATGAGCATTACAGTATTCTGTCAAGTCATGGCAGCATGCACACCCAGGGAGCCTGCCAACATTAAAGATGGGAAATTATGACCTCAACACACACTCTAAAAATAAAATAAAAACTGAGGGAAAGGTGATGAGGTGATGTGTACCAACCCAAGCGAAGGCGAGAGTGTGGGGAATCGGGATTGTGTTCGATTGCAGTTTAAACTGCAAACAGATCACACACACTCTCCTGTTGGTCAAAGACAAGCTTTCAAGCCTCGGTGATAAAGAGGCCCAAATCAGTCCCGGTAGCCTTCGGAGAGATAACCTCGTCTGGACTGTGCTCCCGGAATTCAGAATGAAGCTATACTGTTACACTGGCAATACTGAAGTGCCTATAAGAACATCCAATAGTCAAAGGTTAATGAAATACAAATGGTATAGAGGGAAATCGTCCTATAATTCCTATAATAACTACAACCTAAAACTTCTTACCTGGGAATATTGAAGACTCATGTTAAAAGGAACCACCAGCTTTCATATGTACTCATGTTCTGAGCAAGAAACTGAAATGTTAGCTTTCTTACATAGCACATAATGCACTTTTACTTTCTTCTCCAACACTTTGTTTTTTCATTATTTAAACCAAATTGAACATGTGTCATTATTTACTTGAGGCTAAATGGATTTTATTGATGTATTATATGAAGTTAAAATAAGTGTTCATTCAGTATTGTTGTAATTGTCATTACAAATAAACAAATAATAAAATCGCCCGATTAATCGGTATCGGGTTTCTGGCCCCCCCCCCATAAATCGGTATCGGCGTTGAAAAATCATAATCGGTCGACCTCTACTGAATAGTATGACAGAATTCCAGCTATGTCTGCAGTAGATTGCAACTCCGCCCCCTATGGCAGTTCTATTTTGTTCGTAAAATGTTGTAGTTGGGGATGGAAATTTCAAGATTTTTGGTGGCCTTCCTAAGCCAGGATTCAGACACAGCTAGGACATCAGGGTTGGCGGAGTGTGCTAAAGCAGTGAATAAAACAAACTTAGGGAGGAGGCTTCTGATGTGAACATGAATGAAACCAAGGCTTTTACGGTTACACAAGTAAACAAATGAGAGCGCCTGGGGAATGGGAGTGGTGCTGGGGGCTGCAGGGCCTGGGTTATCCAGAGGAAGAGAGGAGGAGTAGAAAAAGAATATGGCTAAAGGCTATAAGAACTGGTCGTCTAGTGCTTTGGAACAGAGAGTAAAAGGAACATATTTCTGTGTGTGGCAGAATAGATTCAAGGCATAATGTACAGGATGGTAGGATGTGAGTACAGTGGAGGTTAAACCTAGGCATTGAGTGACGATGAGAGGTTTTGACTCTAGAGGCACCAGTTAAGCCAGATGAGGTCACTGCATGTGTGGCGGGTGTGACAAAAGGACTATCTAAGGCATATTGGGCAGGGCTGGGAGCTCTACAGTGAAATAAGACAATAATCACTAACCAAAACAGCAATAGACAAGGCATATTGACATTAGGGAGAGGCATGTGTATCCGCGTGATCATAGGGTCCAATGAACAGAAATAGTTGAGTCATGAAGCCGATTCAGGAGTCACTACTATGCTAGGCGAGCTGGAGACACAGCGATTCGGACAGCTATCGGGCCGGGGCTAGCAGAAAGGCCTTCGGCGACGTCGCAACGGAAGAGCCTGCAGAAACCACCTTGGGCGATTACGTCGGCAGACCAGTCGTGATGGATCGGCGGGGCTCCGTGTCGGCAGTAAAAGGTCCGGGCCAATTGGCAAAAGAGGTTTTGTAGCCCAAGAATTAGCTGGTGGACCTCTTCGGCTGGCCGGGAGATGGGCCTAGCTCGAGGCTAGCTCAAGACTAACTGGTGCTTGCTTCGGGACAGAGACGTTAGCCACTCGGTTTGCAGCTAGTTGGCTGTGATGATCCGGTGTAAAGGTTCAAAGCTTGCGGTAGGAATCCGGAGATGTGGTAGAGAAAAAGCAGTCCGATATGCTCTGTGTTGATATCGTGATGTGTGGACTGGCAGGTATTGATCGAGTTGAGGCTGGCTGGTGTCCGAGTTAGCTCAGTTGGTAGAGCATGGCGCTTGTAACGCCAGGGTAGTGGGTTCGATCCCCGGGACCACCCATACGTAGAATGTATGCACACATGACTGTAAGTCGCTTTGGATAAAAGCGTCTGCTAAATGGCATATATTATTATTTATTATTATTAATGGTGAAGACTGCTAGCAGTGGCTTACTGACTACTAGCTTGTTAGCTTGCTAGTTTCTGATGAGGTTCCGGTAAAGTATTTTAAAAAAGCAGATGCGTACCACATTGGGTGAGGCGAGTTGAAGGAAAGTATATTCAGTCCATAGATGGAAAGTGAGATTAAAATATACACGAAAAATATACGGAAAAAATGAGGAAAACGACATTTACATGGGACAGGACAAAACACATGTCCGACTGCTATACCATCTGGGAAACAACTGGTTAGGGATGTGAGGGAAGAACACTGTGCATAGGTCTAACTTCAATCTCTAATGCTGCTCATCCGGGGTGCAAGATCCCAGTCTCTCTTTGGCCAGACCCATTGGTCTCCAATTCAATTAACATACACTACATGACCAAAGTATGTGAACACCTGCTCGTCGAACATCTCATTCCAAAATCATGGGCATTAATATGGAGTTGGTCCCCTCTTTGCTGCTAAAACATCCTCTTCTGGGAAGTCTTTCCACTAGATGTTGAAACATTGCTGAAGGGACTTGCTTCCATTCAGTCACAAGAGCATTAGTGAGGTCGGGCACTGATGTCGGGAGATTAGGCCTGGCTCGCAATCGGAGTTCCTATTCATCCCAAAGGTGTTTGATGGGGTTGGGGTTGGGGTCAGGGCTCTGTGCAGGCCTGCCAAGTTCTTCCACCCCGATCGACAAACCATTTCTGTATGGATCTTGCTTTGTGCACGGGGCCATTGTCACGCTGAAACAGGAAAAAGCCTTCCCCAAACTGTTGCCACAAAGTTGGAAAGACAGAATCATCTAGAATGTCATTCTATGCTGTAGTGTTAAGATATCCCTTCACTTGAACTAAGGGGCCTAGCCCAAACCATGAAAAACAACCCGACCATTATTTGGGGCAGATAGTGTTTTCCTGGCATCGGCCAAACCCAGATTCGTTCTTCGGACTCCCAGAAGGTGAAGTGTGATCCATCACGCTAGAGAACACGCTCCACTGCTCCAGAGTCCAATGGCAGTGAGTTTAACACTATTCCAGCTGACGCTTGGCATTGTGCATGGTGATCTTATGCTTGTATGAGACTGCTCGCCCACGGAAACCCATTTCATAAAGTTCCCGACAAACAGTTATTGTGCTGACGTTGCTTCCAGAGGCAGTTTGGATGGGCACTCGGTAGTGAGTGTTGCAACCGAAGACAGACGATTAACATGCAGAGCACTTCAGCACTCTGTGGTCCCGTTCTGTGAGCTTGTGTGCCTACCACTTAGCGGCTGAGCCGTTGTTGCTCCTAGACATTTCCACCTTACAATAACAGCACTTACATTTGACCGTGGCAGCTCAAGCAGGGCAGAAATGTAACAAACTGACTTATTTGAAAGGTGGCATCTGATGACAGTGCCACATTGAAAGACAATGAGGTTTTAAGTATGGCCATTCTACTGCCAATGTTCGTCTATGCAGATTGCATGTCTGTGTGCTCAATGTGATACAGCTGTCACCAACGGGTGTGGCTGAAATAGCCGAATCCACTAATTTGAAGGGATGTCCACATTTTAAAATATATATGTAGTTTACTTCTGTCATTACGGAAAGCAAGCATCTCTTTCTCTCTCTCACCTCTCTAGCTCTCTGTCTCCTTCCTTTGTGTCATTCTCGTTCAGTCCGATCACAGCTAAGCCTTAGATAAACACACGTGCACACACACGCGCATACGTACGCACACAAACTCGCACTAGGATGACCTAGGTGTGTTTGTGTGGTGATACGTTTTTTTCTTTTTAGAACACCACCAGATACCAATTCACACACGGGCACACACCATCCAAGGGCACCGAACCTCAAATATGTGCAGACCAAAGGCAGTTACGAGTTCAGTGCTTTTCAAGGGGCCAAGCCAAAGCCTCCCGACCCACCCTGCCCCATAACAACTTACACACAGTCCACGCACACACACCTTACAGGGCTGGAGCGAGGGCCACTGCCACGGCCGGCTTCAGTTACAGCCTATAGCTACTGTGATTAAAGGCTAGTGTTAGTCCCCACCTTTGATTTGGGCTGGGCTGAACTTCTCAATTATACTGCAGTTTATGTAATTATATGGGTCTGTTAGAAGTTAGTCTTTGTTTCATACTCCAGGAATAACTGAGCGACTGGCATAGTTAGGAAAGGGAGGGAGACTATGATCAGTTATATTGGGCAGTCAGTTATACCAAAGTGTCCAATAGACACGCTGACATGAGAAGAGCTTAGAAGGGAGAGAACAGACCTGGGTTGAAATAATTGTAGCATTTGCCTCAGCCTGCCTAGAGAGCCAGATGGGCAGAGTTTGCAGTTTTGCAACTAGGACGCCCACCAGCCTCAAAAAGACTCGCCTGACGGTAGTCCGGTATCAGTTAAAAAGACCACCATTAAGACCACCTGCTCTTTCCATGACAGACTGACTAGGTGAATCCAGGTGAAAGCTATGATCCCTTATTGAGATCATTTGTTAAATCTACTTAAAATCAGTGTAGATGAAGGGGAGGAGACTGGTTAAAGAAGGATTTTTAAGCCTTGAGACAACTGAGACATGGATTGTGTATGTGTGCCATTCAGAGGGCCAATGGGCAAGACAAAAGATTGAAGTGCCTTTGAATAGGGCATGGTAGTAGGTGCCAAGCACAATGGTTTGTGTGAAGAACTGCAACGCTGCTGGTTTTGTCACGCTCAACAGTTTCCCATGTGTATCAAGCTGTCCACCACCCAAAGGACATCCAGCCAACTTGACACAACTATGTGAAGCATTGTAGTCAACATGGGCCAGCATCCGTGTGGAACGGTTGACACCTCGTAGAGGCCATGCCCCCACGAATTTAGGCTGTTCTGACAGCTTCCTGATCTTCTCATATACCTCTCAGATATAGGACAGACACTTCAAAACAAAGGTTCTTTAGATTTTCTTTTGATTATGTTTATCCATGTATGAATCTGGTATTCAATGCATTTCTATGGGCTAATAGCAGTAGGGCCAAATTCAATGTTTCATCAAATATATATATATTTTTTATATCTGAAGGGATGCTAAAATTCAAATATCAAAATGATCCTTGGTATGACCACCTTAAAACAATTCCATATGTTACCCCCACTATTTGTTTCTGCAGTGAGGATTAACCCTCTTTAGATAATTATTTTGTAAATTATCTGCAGAAAAACATTGTTTTGAGCTCAAAAAGCAGTAGCAACAGTATGCAAATCAGGGAGCCAAATTAACAGCTCTTTCACTGATGCGATTCGGTTCATGAACGACCCATCACAAAAAACTAGGCTGTCGAAGTATGGTATTGTCCAAAAAAGTGTGTATATTGTCATACATAATTCTATTTTTATTATAAAATATTCACTTAGCCACTCAATCAATGTGATTTTGTGAGCGGAGTCTGTCTGTATATTTGGTTAATTGATCCATTGCTGCACAAACATAGAAGGCTTATATAGAGCCTTGGCTATTTTCCTATCCAGTCCCAATCCCACTGACACCCAAAATCCTAACTCCTGTTTCGCATGAAAAATTCCAACGCATGTCAAAATAACGCTATAACATTTCCCCCAGCTTCTCTGTGCTGTCTCGTACTTGCTGCCCATATGAGAGCATCAGTAGAGACATTTACATTACATTTACATTTAAGTCATTTAGCAGACGCTCTTATCCAGAGCGACTTACAAATTGGTGCATTCACCTTATGACATCCAGTGGAACAGTCACTTTACAATAGTGCATCTAAATCTTAAAGGGGGGGTGAGAAGGATTACTTATCCTATCCTAGGTATTCCTTAAAGAGGTGGGGTTTCAGGTGTCTCCGGAAGGTGGTGATTGACTCCGCTGTCCTGCCGTCGTGAGGGAGTTTGTTCCACCATTGGGGGGCCAGAGCAGCGAACAGTTTTGACTGGGCTGAGCGGGAACTGTACTTCCTCAGTGGTAGGGAGGCGAGCAGGCCAGAGGTGGATGAACGCAGTGCCCTTGTTTGGGTGTAGGGCCTGATCAGAGCCTGGAGGTACTGAGGTGCCGTTCCCCTCACAGCTCCGTAGGCAAGCACCATGGTCTTGTAGCGGATGCGAGCTTCAACTGGAAGCCAGTGGAGAGAGCGGAGGAGCGGGGTGACGTGAGAGAACTTGGGAAGGTTGAACACCAGACGGGCTGCGGCGTTCTGGATGAGTTGTAGGGGTTTAATGGCACAGGCAGGGAGCCCAGCCAACAGCGAGTTGCAGTAATCCAGACGGGAGATGACAAGTGCCTGGATTAGGACCTGCGCCGCTTCCTGTGTGAGGCAGGGTCGTACTCTGCGGATGTTGTAGAGCATGAACCTACAGGAACGGGCCACCGCCTTGATGTTAGTTGAGAACGACAGGGTGTTGTCCAGGATCACGCCAAGGTTCTTAGCGCTCTGGGAGGAGGACACAATGGAGTTGTCAACCGTGATGGCGAGATCATGGAACGGGCAGTCCTTCCCCGGGAGGAAGAGCAGCTCCGTCTTGCCGAGGTTCAGCTTGAGGTGGTGATCCGTCATCCACACTGATATGTCTGCCAGACATGCAGAGATGCGATTCGCCACCTGGTCATCAGAAGGGGGAAAGGAGAAGATTAATTGTGTGTCGTCTGCATAGCAATGATAGGAGAGACCATGTGAGGTTATGACAGAGCCAAGTGACTTGGTGTATAGCGAGAATAGGAGAGGGCCTAGAACAGAGCCCTGGGGGACACCAGTGGTGAGAGCGCGTGGTGAGGAGACAGATTCTCGCCACGCCACCTGGTAGGAGCGACCTGTCAGGTAGGACGCAATCCAAGCGTGGGCCGCGCCGGAGATGCCCAACTCGGAGAGGGTGGAGAGGAGGATCTGATGGTTCACAGTATCGAAGGCAGCCGATAGGTCTAGGAGGATGAGAGCAGAGGAGAGAGAGTTAGCTTTAGTGGTGCGGAGCGCCTCCGTGATACAGAGAAGAGCAGTCTCAGTTGAATGACTAGTCTTGAAACCTGACTGATTTGGATCAAGAAGGTCATTCAGAGAGAGATAGCGGGAGAGCTGGCCAAGGACGGCACGTTCAAGAGTTTTGGAGAGAAAAGAAAGAAGGGATACTGGTCTGTAGTTGTTGACATCGGAGGGATCGAGTGTAGGTTTTTTCAGAAGGGGTGCAAATGTGTGATCAACGGTAGGAGAGTAGATATGGATATTTTCTTAAACAGAGTCGGGTCCCCATTAATAGATCTTGATATATAAACTATTTCCACTCTTCAACTCCCCATTTTTCACGAGCTAATCATCAACAAAATGTTGCCAAACATCTGAGATATTCTGCCATTCGTTGAATGACTTTATCTAGCAATTTTAGCATCTATGGTCATTTTACTTTTGTTTGACTGTCGTTTGTATGATTCGAAAATTGATGCGATTCGACAATCGCCTACTCGGCGTGCGTCCTGAGAGTCATTCTTTTTTTGGGAGATCCCTTGCATAGTAGCTATATCTTGATTTTAAACACTTTATATATGCACTTCCGAGTTTGGAAGTTTTTCCAAGGACTCAAAATAAATATGAATTATTTCCGGTATTGAAATTAAGGATTTTACAGAAATCTACTAACTTCTACATTCTCCCTCTCTTGATAAACCTCCCTTTTCTCCCTTCTGGGCCAATCCACCTCAAAAAGCAAAAGAGGATTTCGAAACCCATCATTTCAGATTGTTACTAACTACAGAAACGATTTCAGAACAGACACGATTAACATTCCTGAAAGTTTGGTCCAAATCGGATGTTGGGTTTATTTATTGAATATTATCTGAATCCTATACAGTGGGGCAAAAAAAGTATTTAGTCAGCCACCAATTGTGCAAGTTCTCCCACTTAAAAAGATGAGAGAGGCCTGAAATTTTCATCATAGGTACACTTCAACTATGACAGACAAAATGAGAAGAAAAAAAATCAGAAAATCACATTGCAGGATTTTTTATGAATTTATTTGCAAATTATGGTGGAAAATAAGTATTTGGTCACCTACAAACAATCAAGATTTCTGGCTCTCACAGACCTGTAACTTATTCTTGAAGAGGCTCCTCTGTCCTCCACTCGTTACCTGTATTAATGGCACCTGTTTGAACTTGTTATCAGTATAAAAGACACCTGTCCACAACCTCAAACAGTCACACTCCAAACTCCACTATGGCCAATACCAAAGAGCTGTCAAAGGACACCAGAAACAAAATGTTAGACCTGCACCAGGCTGGGAAGACTGAATCTGCAATAGGTAAGAAGCTTGGTTTGAAGAATCAACTGTGGGAGCAATTATTAGGAAATGGAAGACATACAAGACCACTGATAATCTCCCTCGATCTGGGGCTCCACGCAAGATCTCACGCCGTGGGGTCAAAATGATCACAAGAACGGTGAGCAAAAATTCCAGAACCACACGGGGGGGGACCTAGTGAATGACCTGCAGAGAGCTGGGACCAAAGTAACAAAGCCTACCATCAGTAACACACTACGCCGCCAGTAACTCAAATTCTGCAGTGCCAGACGTGTCCCCTGCTTAAGCCAGTACATGTCCAGGTCCATCTGAAGTTTGCTAGAGAGCATTTGGATGATCCAGAAGAAGATTGGGAGAATGTCATATGGTCAGATGAAACCAAAATAGAACATTTTGGTAAAAACTCAACTCGTCGTGTTTGGAGGACAAAGAATGCTGAGTTGCATCCAAAGAACACCATACCTACTGTGAAGCATGGGGTTGGAAACATCATGCTTTGGGGCTGTTTTTCTGCAAAGGGACCAGGATGACTGATCCGTGTAAAGAAAAGAATGGGGCCATGTATCGTGCGATTTTGAGTGAAAACCTCCTTCCATCAGCAAGGGCATTGAACATGAAACGTGGCTGGGTCTTTCAGCATGACAATGATCCCAAACACATTGCCCGGGCAACGAAGGAGTGGCTTCGTAAGAAGCATTTCAAGGTCTTGGAGTGGCCTAGCCAGTCTCCAGATCTCAACCCCATAGACAATCTTTGGAGGGAGTTGAAAGTCCATGTTGCCCAGCAACAGCCCCAAAACATCACTGCTCTACGGGAGATCTGCATGGAGGAATGGGCCAAAATACCAGCAACAGTGTGTGAAAACCTTGTGAAGACTTACAGAAAACTTTTGACCTCTGTCATTGCCAACAAAGAGTATATAACAAAGTATTGAGAAACTTTTGTTATTCACCAAATACTTATTTTCCACCATAATTTGCAAATAAATTCATTAAAAATCCTACAATGTGATTTTCTGGATTTTTTTTCTCATTTTGTCTGTCACAGTTAAAGTGTACCTATGATGACAATTACAGGCCTCTCATCTTTTTAAGTGGGAGAACTTGCACAATTGGTGGTTAACTAAATACTATTTTGCCCCACTGTAATTTATAATGGACAATATTAGTGCAATCAATAAGGTTAATTTCTCTGAGATCAAAATAAAATATGTTTCAGGAATGCTAATCTCACCTGTGTCTAACTACAGAAATGATTATTTTATAACAATCTGAGATAGTGGGTGTCATGGCTTGCTGAAATGAGATGGAGTGACTCTTCTACCTTTTCTCTCACTTTTAATAAACCTCCCTTTTCTCCCTCTCGCTACACCTTCCTGTTCTTCACCAGTTTCTCCACAAAGCAGCCTTTCTTTTCATCTCTCTCCCCCCTCTCTGCTTCCCATCATTCTACCCCCTCCCTCTCAGCCTCCTCCCCTCTCTCTCCTCCAGTCCACAACATAATTATGTGGTAGGCTACCCACTGTGCTACAGTATGTAAGCAACCCCCCACAGTAAGCACACACACACACATCAGGAGAAGCACACCAGCTCATCCATTACCCCTTTTGTGTTGGTGCTGCTGGGATGTCAGGCCCAAACAAGACTGATCTCTGGTCAGTGGTAGATCAGTCACTGATCTAAACACAACACAGGTCACTTCTCTGTAGTACAGCATTAGCTCCCTCCTATGAGGCTTTGATATACTAGATAATAAATAATGGTCCGACTATTGCTAGCAGGGATAATCTAGACTCCAGTAGGGGATGGGCGGGTATCTCCGGTCCTGGAGGGCCGTAGAGTCGGCTTTTGCTCCAGCTCAGCTCTAATAACATTTCTATTCAAACTTATTGGGGTCTAAATTGAACGGGCACACGATCGAGTCACTGTTTGAGTTGTTAGTGCTTAGCCTGCCGTTACCGTGGCCCTGAGTTGCCCCGTCCACCCCTCATCTGAAGGGAACATCATGCTCAAAAAGACTAGGCTCTATACACCCACCACACACAATTATGGTTATGCCTGGGCATCTGCGTGGCTCTAGGGGTTCTCTTGCCCCCTGGGCGTCCCACACTCCCACGGCGCTCCTGGGGGTAGAGTAGACCATCACCATCAGACGAGAGGCACGCTAGCCATCCATCACTGTGACAGCGGTGGTTTTTGTTTACTTAATGATGTGGAGGGTGTTTATGAAGCGACGCCCGCCCGCCACAGCTCGCATCATCTGCCCCCAGGAGCTGACATTAAAACATCATCAACGTGATCGATGTCCACCCGACAACAGAGGGGGGGGACTGCTCCGGAGGAAACGGGTCCTATCTTTTGTGGAGTGTGTGGGAGGATGGAGTGCGGGTAGTATGTGTATTTGTGCGATAGAGTAGGTGTGTATTTGATAGAGTGTGTGCGCGTGTGCTTGTCTGTGACTTGTGTTTGTTAATGTGCCACTCACACTGCCCCTGTGTGTGTGTGATTCCCAGGGTAATGCGTTGGAGATAGGGTGTTGATTATATTCCTCCTGCGCTATCGGCCCCGCCTGATATCCAAGTTACAGTCTCTTGTAGCCAGTTCACTTCCTCAAGCCTTCATTTTTCCTCCCTTCATGACTTCAATTATGGTTGTATCCCAAATGGCACCTTATTCCCTATATGGTGCTCTGCTTTTGACCAAAGCCAATGTGTCTTCTATCCATCTTCCATGGTCAAGACCATCTTCTGCTGTAAATCGCAATCTTCGGTACATGGACGTTTCAGAAAAGGACTTGTAAAACACTTAATTCTATTTAATTTAGTTGGGTGTTTTACAGTCGGTTAGACATTCACCGAATACCAAAGATGTCTGGATTTGACCAAGTATGGCTGCCTCCCTATTCCCCAAATAGTGCACTCCTTTTAACCAGGACTCATTTTGGACACACCCTTCCCTTGCCTATACCACATGCTTGTGGTAGAGTGGAGTTCCAAAATGGCTGCCAGATGCATGTGGTTACTGGGTATGGGACATCACTGCCAGCTACTGTGGCAGGCAAATAGACAGCCACATCTAAAAATACCAGAAACTGGCCAGTCTGTACACGGAGGCCCAAGAGGCGACATGACATCATATACACAATCATTATCATGTCTCGAAAGGATAAAAAGCTCTTGAGCATTGTCCCAAATGGCACAGTATTCCCTATATAAAATGCACTACCCTTAAGCAAGGCAGTTAACCCCAAAAACAAGTGCTCCCCGGGCACAGATGGTGTGAACTTCGATTAAGGCAGTCCCCCGGACCTCTCTGATTCAGAAGGGTTGCGTTAAATGCGGAAGCCACATTTCGGTAGAATGCAATTAGTTTTACAACTGACTAGGTTTCCTCTTTCCCCATAGGGGCCTGGTCAAAAGTAGTGAGCTATTTTGAGAATAGGGTGTTATTTGGGACGTAGCCCCTGTACTTGGACAGATGGTACGGCTGAAGTCGGAAGTTGACATACATTTAAACTCCGTTTTTCACTATTTAATCCTAGTACAAATTCCCTGTTTTAGGTCAGTTAGAATCACCACTTTATTTTAAGAATGTTAAATGTCAGAATTATAGTACAGAGAATGATTTATTTCAGCTTTTATTTATTTGATCACATTCCCAGTCGGTCAGAAGTTAATATACACTCAATTTGTATTTGGTAGCATTGCCTTTAAATAGTTTAACTTGGGTCAAACAGTTCAGGTAGCCTTCCACAAGCTTCCCACAATAAGTTGGGTGAATTTTGGCCAATTCCTCATGACAGCTGGTGTAACTGAGTCAGGTTTGTAGGCCACCTTGCAGGCCTCCTCTCACACACTTTTTCAGTTCTGCCCACAAATGTTTTAGAGGATTTAGGTCAGGGCTTTGTGATGGCCACTCCAATACCTTGACTTTGTTGTCCTTAAGCCATTTTGCCACAACTTTGGAAGTATGATTGGGGTCATTGTTAATTTGGAAGACCCATTTGCGGCCAAGCTTTAACTTCCTGACTGATGTGTTGAAATGTTGCTTCAATATATCCACATCATTTTCCTACCTCATGATGCCATCTATTTTGTGAAGTGCACCAGTCCCTCCTGCAGCACAGCACCCCCACAACATGATGCTGCCACCCCCATGCGTCATGGTTGGGATAGTGTTCTACGGCTTGCAAGATTCCCCCCTTTTCCTCCAAACATAAAGATGGTCATTATGGCCAAACAGTTCTATTTTTGTTTCAAAAAGAACGATCTTTGTCCCCATGTGCAGTTGCAAACCGTAGTCTGGGTTGTTTATGGCGGTTTTGGGGCAGTGCCGTCTTCCTTGCTGAGCGGCCTTTCAGGTTATGTCGATATAGGACTAATTTTACTGTGGATATAGATACTTTTGTATCGGTTTCCTCCAGCATCTTCACAAGGTCCTTTGCTGTTGTTCTGGGATTGATTTGCACTTCTCACACCAAAGTACGTTCATCTCCAGGAGACAGAATGTGTCTCCTTCCTGCGCGGTCTGATGGCTGCACAGTCCCATGGCGTACTATTGTCTGTACTGATTAACGTTGTACCTTCAGGCATTTGGAAATTGCTCCCAAGGATGAACCAGACTAGATTTTTTTCTGAGGTCTTGGCTGATTTCTTTTGATTTTCCCATGATGTCAAGCAAAGAGGCACTGAGTTTGAAGGTAGGCCTTGAAATACATCTACAGATACATCTACAGAAAACGTTTGACCTCTGTTATATACCCTTTGTTGGCAATGACAAAGTATTGAGATAAACTTTTGTTATTGACCAAATGCTTATTTTCCACCATAATTTGCAAATAAACTCATTACAAATCCTACAATGTGATTTTCTGGATTTTTTTCCCTCATTTTGTCTGTCATAGTTGAAGTGTGCCTATGATGAAAATTACAGTTCTCATCTTTTTAAGTGGGAGAACTTGCACAATTGGTGGCTGACTAAATACTTTTTTGCCCCACTGTAGATATATATATTTAAAGATGGAGAAATGCTACACGCTCCTCTATATTCTTTTCAATGAAACATTTTTCCCAGCGCGGTACAAGGCACAACAGAAGAATGGGCCTTGTGTGACCTCGTATGAGCAGCGCAATACTCAAGTGTCATTAAATCTTAAAACATTCAAGGCTACCAAACTAGGCTGCTGAAAAGAGCAAAGACAGACAGCTGAAAGGAAGGCACAATATAGGAGACACGAGCGCAACAATTGCCAGAGTGAATGAAACGTTGAAACATTTTGATTTACTCTCTCTCTCTCTGTGTATACATTGTGACGATTGGTCTGCTGTCTCTTCCCATTTAACTTACAGTATTTCAATTCTGTTCTCAAGGTTTACCTCACACATTCCACATAGGCTATACAGTAAATAGGTTTAACATGCTTCTATAAGGTCTCAAGATGCTTTCGGTCTCTGCCTGTGATTTCATTGGAGTCTCTGTTTAAATGATAATGTTCCATAAGCAGCTGCCTCAGGGGAAGCACCTACAGCTGTGCTGTTTGACGTGTTGTGTTTCCACAGCAACTAACAATGAGAGGATGGCGAGTTGCCTCACACTCACTGCCTCCTAATTGTGTTTGAACAAGGCTATTCGAAGGAACACACAACAACCGATTCCAAGAGGCATCGTTAGGCTGTTTCAGCGTGTGAATAATGTTCTTTGACGGATCAAACAGAACCGGGGAGCATGAGGATGGTTTAATTGTCTCAGTGTTTGGATAACGTTGGATAACATTATAAGACGGTTCCACACACGCAGCCAGAAGTGAGCAAGAGAGGAAAGTGAAAGAGAGCATGTTTGTTTCGGGCTGAGCAGTAGAGCTAAAAAGATCATATGAAAATGTCACAACCTTAATGGTTATTTACTTAAAGAGAGAGAAATAGAGAGAGAAAGAGGCGACTGTAGAACACTTAATCCTAACAAGAGAGAGCTACAAATAAAACAGCCAGGCAGGCTCTAAGAAAAAAAATGGATCGATGCACTCCCTTTGCCCTCAGAACAGCCTCAATTCTTTCGCTGCTTGGACCCTACAATGTGTTGAAATCGTTCCACAGGGATGCTGGTCCATGTTCACTCCAACACTTCCCACAGTTGTGTCAAGTTGGCTGGATGTCCCTAGGGTGGTGGACCATTTTGATACACAGGAGAAACGGTTGAGCGTGAAAAACCCAGCAGCATTGCAGTTCTTCACACCCTCAAACCGGTGCGCCTGGCACCTACTACCATACCCCGTTCTAAGGCACTTAAATATTTTGTCTTGCCCATTCACCCTTTAAATGGCACACATACACAATCCATGTCTCAATTGTCTCAAGGCTTAAACCTGTCTAACACATACTAGCCACATCTACACTGATTGAAGTGGATTTAACAGTTGACATCAACAAGGGATCATAGCTTTCACCTGTTCAGTCTTTGTCATGGAAAGAGACATGTTTTGTACCCTCAGTATATAGAGTGCTTAGGATCTCCTTTCTCTCAGAGCCAGGGTGTGTTTGTCCCAAATGGCACCCAAGCTCGGGCTCTGGTCCAAAGAAGAGCACTTTCTAAGGAATAGAGTGCCACTTGGGAAGCGAGCAGATAGACACTTGATATCTCTAGACAGTGGGCAGGGACTCGAAGTATGGATTATCATGGAGTTAATCTCCATGTTCTGCTGAGATGATGCGCGTAAACCACTTGTGGTGGTTAATCTAGTCGCTGTGATCTGCGTAAGCACAGCAGGAGGCGAGCCAGAGGACTCCAAGTGAGGACACACACACATTCATGTCCACACTCATACATTCAAGCACCCACACAGATGCATAATGTGTCCGAGCACACATGCGCGTGCACACGCACGCCCCCACACTCACTCGTGGTGGGTCGTAGTCAAGGGCTCTGCGGCGTATGACCCCTAGCTCTTAGTAAGCGGGCGCAGCACAGGCCTGCTGGAGCTCTCTCCTGAGCTTCTGGTCACGCTCACTGAGAGCAAGAGAAACAAAAAGAGAGAGAGAGATTTCACTTTATATATTATCTACCTCACTTGCTTTGGCAATGTTAACACATGTTTCCCATGCCAATAAAGCCCTTGAATTGAATTGAATTGAGAGAGCTCCAATAAAATCACAGAAAGACACGGGAACCATACAACACAGGAACCATATATGTAGAATGCACTCTGCATTACACGGAAAGAGACGACAGACCAATATAAGATGAGAGAGAGCGAGCGAGAGAAAGAGCAGGAGTTCACCAAGTTTGGTAACCCACACACACACACACAAATATACAAATGTATGCATACACACCCACACACATACCCACAAACAAACTAGACTCCCAACCTCTCCCACTCATACTAATGATGTGACCCAAGGCAGGTATTGATTCTGGGGCAGAAGTGAGAGCTTCATTAGAGAGGAATCAGCACAGGCATAAATGCTAGAAGTTCCTTTAATGACCGTGGCCTTAATTAGCAGGCCTGGCTGGTGCTCTGGTGGTG